>NW_008661987.1:29587-32559 GCF_000695815.1 Acanthisitta chloris | reverse complement strand
GGGAAAGGACTAATACTGAAGTAATTTTTCCATTCAATTTGACTAGTGAAAGAATATTAAGTGATCTGGGAAGCAAAAAAACAATCAAAACAACACACAAGCCCTTCAAAAATTGTTTTGCCTACAAAATTCATTAATGATGATAAGCTTAATAATGATAACAAACCCAATAATTTCAGTTGATCTAATGTAGGACCATCTGAGTTGAGTAAATTGTGTTGAATACAAGTCACAGCCTAGCTGATGTATTTTGCCTGTAGATGTTGGTGTCAGGGACTGGAGGAAAGGTTGCCTGCCTCAAAAAAAGCCAGCTGGGAAAGCAATGGGGAAACAGGGAGAACTCTGCATAGGTGGGGCACATGTCTCTCGGTCCTTTTATCAATTCCCTTCACCTGGAGCACTTCCCAACGTGAGCTCACACCTGTGCTGTACTTTGGGCAGAGCCAGGAGCTTCAGCATCCATCTTGGGGCTTGCAGCAAGGCCATGTGGTCAACCACCCCCATTTCAGGGCTCACATCAGAGCCTGCCCAGTGCAGACTGGTAAGTATCTGCTAAGGCTCAGAGGGGTTGGGGGTCAGGGGATGGAAGAGGGGAGAGGGAGGGAGAGAAAGAGACTATGCTGTATCCACAGGTCGTGACTGTTTACATCTCTTATCTGGTTTCCTCTCTTTCTCTCTACTTTTCTTTTTCTCTCTTCTCCTTTTCAATATATTAAAGCTGCAAACAGCACTGAGCAGTATCCCCTTAATGACTCGCTAAGTGCTGTGGTCAGTGCTCGGCTAAGGGATTTGTCCTCTCAAGGTGTGCTGAGTTAAAGTTTGCTCTGTGTTTGAATACCATGAAGTTTACTGATTTGCCTTTTGCCAAGTGTCTTATTCCACACGAGCAACCCAAATTTTATAAGTAAAAATTATGTTTTTGTTAAACCTCCAGAGAACTGCGTTATTTCTCCCGTGCACTGCCCAGATTAATTCAAAATTACCTTCCCCTCAACCCACCGAGTGGACGGGGGCGTTACAGTTGGGCTGAATGAAATAACCCTGTTGGTGTGACAGCATCCATGCAAAGTAATTGCATAAAGCAAATACTGAGTATTTGCAGAGAAGACATTAGGAAATAAAAGTATCCTGCCACAGTAATTCCCTCCATCTAAGCAGAGTACATGTAACTTTATGTTGAGAGCTAAATAAGATTTCACAGGAAATTACTTTTTTTTGTAGCTGTTCTTAGAAATATCAAACAGAAGTGCCTGCTCTTTGATCACCATCTAATGTGTAATATTTCCTTCTTCCTTTGGCTTATATTTATTCTGCCTTAACAGAAAGGAATGCTTACATTCAGTTTACCAAAATAGTCCATTAACTTACGTTAGTACAAAGCAGGAGAGCACCGTTTGGTTTTCTTACAGGTCTTAGCTCCTGTCAAGACTAGTAGGGAAAAGGCTGGATGCTTATTCAAGGTATGAATAGTGGTGTCCTCAGATATTCTGGGTGGTCCACGGCAATGAACATCAGAGGACTCATTTTCATCACTGCACAAAATTAGCTATGTAATGTCTATTGTTCTCTAATTTCTCACTGAACACTCTAGAAATGTAATCCCAGGTGTCTCATTCCTACGCAAGCAGATGTGGAAGCTCATAAACTGAATTGCAACCTGAAGGAATGAGTTCTTCTCAGATCTTTTGGTTGCCAGGGAAACTACATTCTCAGTCTGTGTATGTTTACAATAGCCTTTTTCTCCAAAGCTGTCTAAATTTCGTGTTGTGGCACTTGGGAACAGACTAAGATAGAGAAATAATAATATATGTCTACTAAATGTTATCTTCGATTTCTTAAATAATATTTACAAAAATAGGTCATACATTCTGTCTCAGAGTATGTGTGATTTTAATAGATATGTGACAAATCTGAGAAGTATTTATATATGTTTTGATCCTTTTGGCTACTTTCCTGTGCTCCACTTATAAATCAGTCTCTGTTAGTGTATAGTTAGGTATGGTCTGAATGCCTAAAAAGGTAATTCGCAACAAAAAGTTCTTTCAGGAGAAACTGTATTTTTTGTCCTTCAAACATAGTGCATTTTTCCAAATTATGCTGTGGCACAAAATGCTACATCAATGGGGACACTTTATATCTAGGGAACTGTCTTTTATGTGACAGAATTTGGCAATTTATTTATAATAGTTCAAAATCTTCGTGGTGTTCCTATGTACACCTACTCTGACTAGTATTTAGACCTTTCTTTAATGTACTCGTATCCTGTTTTTCCCTTGAGGATCATAACATTACATTTCAGACAGTGAGAAAATCCAATTTCTAGACAAAGGTGTCTGACATACCTTTTGTTTTAATTACTCAAATAATTTTTAAAATCTGATCTCTAAAATGTATATGGATAGTGCCATAGTATAAAATTTGTACTTGTTCTCTGTGGAGACAACTTGTGTGACTGCCTGCCTGACTTGTGCACCATTTGTGAGTCAATGCAGTTCTCCAGATTCAGTACAGCAAAAGTATCTGTCCTATGCTGGTACATAGTGTGCAAGCAGTCTACTTCTAACTAATTTTCTTCACAGCAGCAGCAGCCTTACCTACATTATTTCCTCCTGGGTTGTGAAATACAGAAATATTTCCTTTTTCCACTTCTGTGAAGGTCTATCATCACTAACTCTTATGGTTTTTTGGCTTTTGTAATTAAAAAAAATCATAATAATTAGGTATTTTATCTATAAAGGCAGCTAGTAGGAAGCTATCTGGAAGATTCTGTTGTGCAGAGGCTCAAAATGATCAGTAAAATCCTGGCAGCATAGCAGATCCATCAGATTTCTTGTCTCTGAATTATTTCTCAGCAAAATGTACTATCACTAATAAAATAAATGGAGTAAATGTCTTATGCAGAAGAACATAATTTTTAACAATTTCACAGGAACATTAATTCACTTTAAATGTGAGTCAGAACTGAAGCAGGG
>NW_008661987.1:20492-29559 GCF_000695815.1 Acanthisitta chloris | reverse complement strand
AGGAAGGAAAGCAGCCTTAAGGTGAATTAGTGACAAGAGCTAGGATTTGAAACACTTGAGTTTGAATAGTGTTCAGGTCGCTCAGTAGAAGAAACTATTACTGGAGTGAAGGTAATTGCTGTGGGCATTGCAAAAATGTAATATGTTACCCACGTGTGTAAAATGTATATAAAAAATGATGGCATATATATTAAACTGTATGGGGTTTAAGGGCCTGGATGCTGACTGGAGTTCAAGTTATTCTGCCTTCTTGTACAAAATTCTGCGGATATTGGAAAGATCATAATCAATCAGTGACAAAACAGGTGAAACTGCAAATAGCTGGTTCTTCCATTGGAAAAGTGAATCCAAAATGTTACTATAAAATATTATCAAATGAGAGATTCAAAGCCAAATTCAACTGTTCAGAGTCTGGATGAAAAGACAGTGTGTGGAGCTGTATGTGGTGTTTGTTTTGTTTTATTGTGTTTCCTGGTGTTAGAGGGGGAAAGAGAAAACAAGTTTGATTATTCTTCAAGAGCTTGCTGAGTTGGACAGCATTTGTATTGCATGAAAAGGTATAACTATGTAATAGCTCTATTAGCACAGAAGATGACTTTGAGTGAGTGAATCAGTAGACTAGTGCAGCAGGAAATGAATGAATTATAGATTTACCAGGTGATCTGCCATTTGTTAATTTGAATTTGGAATCTGGCACCCACCAAACTGATTTATTAAAAAAAAGGCATTCTTAGATTAATAATTATGATTAAATCAATGACTAGATCATGATAAAGCTGGGGTTTCTGTATTTTTTACTTTTTTTTCATTCCTGCCAGGACAGATGAAGATTCAGTTCAAAGATTTCTTTGATGTCGTGATCTCAGAATGTGAACTATGTGCCCAAGTCAGTGACCTTGGAGGGCTGTTATACAAATGTATCTTACTATAATGTTATGCTAATGTCTTTAAGACATTTGAGAAACTGCAAGAGTCTGTGGAGGAGTTCTGTAGATACCACTGTAGGAAAGTGTTTAGAAAGTGAAACTGAACCTTGTACATTGGTTGCTTATACATATTTAAAGGTTTACATTATGTGAATATTGACCTGAATGGGCAAAGAGGCTCACTCAGGAGCTGAGAACAGCAGCTGGGATGCTGTGCAGAAGCTGCTGACAAGCAGAGCTCATATCTGTGCCATTAGACTGACTCTGTGGTAGCTATAAAGAGCCCCGTGGTCTAAGTGAAACGCAGACAAATGAAATATTATTGTATGTTTTAGCTCATATTTTAAGGGAAATAACAAGGTGATTTGAGAGAAGAAAACCAGCTAGGACTGTTAATATCAGAACGATAAAACTGCTCCTGTGGGCTGCATTGTTGAAGGGACATAGTATTTATATTTCTGTAATCTAAGTTGATTGTGGGAAAGTGAATCTTCATGCACCAAATGTCGATACGGAGCAACTCTTCAGTACTTTGACTGTTGAGTAGTCGAGCCAATATCACTTCCTACATTTCTGTCCTATGCTATAACCTGTGTGTCCATATAAGAGACTTAGTTTTCAAAATTTCCACTTGACTAATTCCCTGAATATCTCGCCCATTTGAAGTAAAAAGCCTAAATTCCAATTTTACATTAATCTATATACCTTCCAAAAATTTGTTTTCAGAACTTCTCTATAGTGTCTTCCTACAATATCCTTCAAAAGAAAAAGATGTAATGCGTCAATAAATTTTCTGTCCTTTGTTGAAAGTAATGTCTTTTCAAAACACATTCTTTCATTGCTTTTTCCCATCCCCTTCCCCATTTTAAAAGTGGTTATGATACTGTTATTCGAGATAAGTAAAACTCCGTACTAAGGGAACAATTCTTTCAAGTTCCATCCTGTAAAGAACATGATGTATTAACAGTTCAAAATCTGTCATAACTTTATCTGATTTGTAGGTATATATGTGTCATTCTGTTTTCAGTCATCATGTAAGTTTTCTTGGACTGCTTCATGTATCCTACATAACACACAGAAGTAGTGAGAGCTCGAAAGAAGAAAGAGGGGGAAATGCCTTTTGGGAATGCTGATTTAATAATTTTATTTTTTTCTGAGGACTTAAATTTTGCTTGAGTGCACCTGATTCCCAGCTAAAATACATGCTTTTTATTTGTACAGGATTGGCATAGACCAGCTGTTGGCTTGTCTCAGTATGTTCACTTCTGCTTTAGCAAAATACATATTTCCCTTATATCTGTCTGCTGCTGGCAGGGTAGATGTTGTGACTGTATCACACTCAATAGTGAATTTCTTGTTCTGGCTTCTCCTTTGGTGTCTTTGACTGCGTTTAAAGTGGCTAGAGAGGTATTTTTGTTAAGAAATCTTTCTTTTTAAGTGGATTACCTCCTTGCAGTAAGAAAATTACTGTACACTGGTCTATGCCAATTAGGCCTATTGAGACAAAAGTTTGCTATGGCTCTATTATGTGGCAAACAAGTCTTCAAATTAGTCAACTAATTAGTAATCTTCTCAAGTCATGTTTTATTAGAAGCAATCTGAGTTTGCTACTAAGTCATACCCTGAAGTTAGTTAAATTATCATAGTAACAAGATGAGGTAGCTGGGAAATTCTGGTAGCATCTTGGTATTGTGAAGACTAGTTTCTGTTAAACTATTATTTTTATATATTTTGCACATTTTTGCACTCTGGTTTTGTTTCAAAGAAACACAATGAGGTTTTTATTATTAGGGCTGGCCCAATCAAAAGATTTCTGAGTTCAAAAGAAATTTCTTCTTTTGTATCATTTCCTTTAAGGGACCTTTAAGAAATGTTTGTTTCAACATTGCCTGGCTTTGACGGCTTGTTGTGTGGCAGAGGCCTCAAAGCTTGCGGAGCCACAAGATGTCTCTGGCCATGGAAATCTTCTGGCTGCTGACATAATGAGGTGCCACTGCCTGACAAGATTCCACTGAAATCCTCTCCAGCTGCCAAGATAACAAGTGAAATCCTCTCCAGCTGCTGAGATACAGTAGACAGCTTCACTGTCTACCATAAATCTCTGGCCATACCTGAATCACAACGTTCTCAGGACACTTGCAAAGTGCCTGCACAGGGAATCACTATGTGCTGATCCAGCAACTCAAGGGGAGCTACCAACTAGTGCCCTGGCAGGGTCCCATAAAGAAGGACCAACATCCAGAATATGTGTGTGTGCAGCCACCACTGAAGAAAAGATGATTGTGGATCATCAGAATGCTGCTGGATCCATAGTGGTAACTTATCTACTCTTCTGCATCTCAAATCTTGCTTACTTCCCCCTTTCCTGCTTCTAGCTACTTCCCCCTTTTCTGTTTCTATTGCCCTCTCTCCATCCCCCTCCCCTGCCACACACCCCTTGTGTGACCAATAATAAAATCTCACTAACGGTATTTGACCTTGTTTGTGTCTTAATTCATATTGGGGGAATCAATCAAACCTTCTTGTGTCTTATAGGACTAGGACATTTCCTCTTGAGAGGAATCTTTGCATGTTGCTGCTGTAGGTTCGATCTCTTGGTTGATTACCTCTTCTCTAAGGCAGTGCCATTTCCTCTCTCTGCTATAGTGCTCTATGCAAGGTGTGAACTGGATTTGCTAACTGGCTCTTGTAAAAGAACAATAGTCCTTTGAGCACTGAGGACTTCATACGGTGTCTGCCATATGTGAAAACTTTGTTAACTGCTAATCAGAGGCACGATTTTCTTTCTGCTTATGCATCTTGAACCCAATATGACAACTCATTGTGGTGGTGTGCAGGAGGTGAGTATTGCCTGTTAACTACTTGTGGTTTAGTAGTCAGTTAATAACTTTCAGTTTCAACTCTTTTCTTTCCTAAGTTTGAAAAACTGTGATTAAAATGAGAATGAAGTGCTTTGGAAAATTTTAAGAAAAGCATGGATAATTTCACTGTGGAGATCAGATGGTCTGCAAATAGCCAACTGTATTACTTTTTAGGCCAGAATATATTATGCGGTAGCCACTGTTACTCTGCTCTTGAAAGATGCAATTTACCTTTTTGTGTAGATGTGAATTTTAATTTTTACTAGTAAACAAAGGGGACTAAATAAAACCTACTTGGTGTTCAGCTATCTGCTGACAAGCCTCAAACTTATGTAATAAATACCAGCCAGTCCCTGTTGTAAAGTAGTGCTACTATCTTCCTTTTGGTGTTTATTTCAGATTAGATGCCTCCGACTTGCTTTAAATAAAAATTTAAAATGTCAAGCATAGAATTCTTCAAAGGAGCATTTGATGGAACTTCTATTACCCCCTCTACCACTGAGAACATCTGTCTGTACACTGTGCTCCTGTTCTCTGGCCCAGTAATTAATTGTTCTCTGCTTAGAAAAAAATTCAAAAGAATGTTATAATTCATGTTCCCCTATTATTTGAGTGATCCCCCAGCTGGAATTCAATGGGATTTTGAGGCTATAGAATTTGCTTCTAGGCTTCAAAAGGAAAATTCTCTATATATATTTCTGGTTTAGATATAACCTTTACTAACCATAATAACAATTTTTACTGTAGTTATTTTCAGATAGTTACCAGTTTATATGAGTTCATGCCCTCATACTGACACATATTACACCATAATTAAATTTATTTTTTTAGTTAGCAGCAAAATACAGGATATAATAATAAAGAACAAAATGCAGTAAGATTATATAATTTTTTATTATTCAGGCATCACTTCATGTTCAGCACATACATAATCATTAGCTTTTCAGAAGTGGAAATAAGTGTCTTTATTTAAATCTAAACCACTTTAATCTCATTCTAATTTTTTGGTAGGATCCTGCTTTACCTTCCTTTACTTCTAGATGTTCTACATACAAGCCTAGTTATCCTTTGTGTTACCAAGGCACCTGATCCTGAAATGTGTTCTAATTTTTGAAAGGTCTGTCTTTAAGGAGTGAATGTAAATCTGATCAATCTTCATAGAAGTTTTTCTACCTTCATGAACTGAATAGGTCACGACATGAAGCTGAGGAAATTGATACATCGTGAGTTATTTTTTTATTTTATCAGGATGAAGCAAATTGAATATTGAGATGTATTTTACTGACAAAAGCAAGAAAAAAAATTAGAGTGCTTGGATGCATGCTCTGCTGTGTGTTAAACTAAGCTTGACTATGATTTTCTGAGACATTTAGTAAGAATTGAGATAACTATCTGATTTCAAATATGAGATGGAACAACTTACACTTACGGGTAAGAAAATTCTTAAATGAATTCCTGGGTAGGAACCTTGGAAAGGAACATATTGTTTCCAGGGGAAATGAGGGTGAGAAAAACTGACCAAAGTTTTTAATAAATTTAACTTGAACTGAAAGAAACTAGCTGAGGCATCAGCATTGTGTTCTGTCACTTAGCTATAGTGTAGCACTGCTCTTACGGATTTTTTCTACTATTCAGTAACTGAAAGGCTAGTTGCCTTTCAAATTAATGACATGCAAGCTTCTGCACATTTTTAGCAGGACAAGTGTGCTCCAATGATAACTTGCCTCTAAAGGACTGAAACCATTAACTGTCACCAGTTAATGGTGTCACCATCTCTCCCTGCAGAACTGGTGTGTTGAAACAGCTGGTAATAAGAAGTACAAAATTACTAAGAAACTCTATTTGCTCTCTGATTGCCAAAGTCGTAAATTTCTTTAAAAGTATCAGAATGTATTAGTTGTTCTTAGAACTGCAGAATATTCTTCTGTGAAATGGCTGCAGATACATTTGAGTATTAGAAAACTGATTTCGGAGGGATGTCAAATCAAAAAATGCTTTACTTTTGAGTCAGACAGGATAATGTTGATATGCTGAAAATGCAGTCTGTCGTGCAGGGACCCTTTCTCATAATGCTTTTTTTATGGAAACTCTATTACAAGGTCCTGGTTTGAAGAAGGAAAATACAGTAAGACATTGCCTTGTTTCAGTATTAGTGTATTGTGTTCATAGAGTAAATGTGCAATTTTAGTGATTATTTTTCTGTCTCATATTGCTACATTTGAGTGAAGGGTGACTATGGAGATACTAAAATAGAAATTTTTTGTAGTAGTGGAGCTCAAAGATGACACGGAGATCTCCAAAATTTTAATGATTCACAATGGTCTAAAGCTAAACCTAAAATTTTGGTGTGAGGTTTTCTGCTTGAGGTGAGTTCTTCTATGAATTTTTGGTGATTATTATTTTTTTTGGTTCACTTGGATTTCTTCTGGCATATTGTCAAGAATAAGTCCAATTCAGTTAACTATTCTACTGGTCAGCTTCTGGATGAAGAATTTAGCTCTAGTGAGACTTGGCCGAATGAAATTAGAAACAAGAGCTCAGTCTCCGAATTTCTTGTAGATTAAGATGGTCTAAGTAACCTGATAGTTTAAATGCTTCACACTGCATTCAATACAGAAAAAAATCATTGCATCAAATCATTGTTTCTAAAAGGTATAGCTGTATTTTTCTCAAATTCCAAACTATAAGAAAATTAAATTATCAATTTTTATGTTCAGAATACTGAATAAACTTTGCCATCTTTACCTTTTGTTTAGGTTAGCTCAAGCACACAAATATGTCTAGTGCAAATAGGCTCTTTTTCCCCATGTTTCTGCTTTTTCCTTTAACCTGCTGCATTCTATGATTCTATGATTCTATGATGAGTTAGGCATTATGGATCTCAGATAGTGGAGGAACAGGAACTGCCATCATAAAATGATGTTGGTAGTGCCCTTGTTTCCTCTTATATACTGTGGGAATAAAATGGAGAAATGACACATTCATCTCAAAAGGTTTTCTCTTCCAAGGTACTTTTCAACAGCCAGCATTACCACTGCCTGGGAACAGAGGGATTTTGACATAGAGCTGGAGTGGGTAGTTTTGAGAGTCAATTTAATTTAGCTAAATGTTGTTAAAAGTCTTTGATACATTTAGGGTCATAAAAGTCACAGAAGGTAAGGTGCTAGTAACAGAAGAATTTGTAGCTGCTGACATAAGCACATATACCTTTAGGACTAATTATTCCCCAATTTGTCTGCTTAATTCCAGCTTCTTCTCAGAGTAGTAAGAGGGACTGTATGCAAAACGTAAATAGTCCTTGCATGCTATGTCCAAGCTGTTATCTTTTCAAATACAATACTACTTCTGTACTCAGAAGTAACCATTAAAAAATGTCCTATCCTAAGGTCATTCTATTCTAAGGCCAGATTAACAGTTTGTGAACTTGAATTAACTGATTTCAGTTGAGATAACCTGATTTGAACTGACTGCATTTGTACTCTCACCACATCTCAGTTTTTAACAGATAAAGAAGGATTTCATAAGATGATTTTGCAAAGCTGAAATTGCTGGAAGATGATTTTCAGTCATTAAATTGGAAAACAAACAAACTAACCAAGTTTTGCAAAGCTGAAATTGCTGGAAGATAATTTTCAGTCATTAAATCGGAAAACAAACAAACTAACCAACCATGCAAGCATGAGCCTTTCCCTTAGTATCCCCTGTCTTCTTTGGAAAATTGTATAAGACATAAGAATTACATTTAAGCGCTGAAAATGCAGTTTAGGAAAGAAAATGGAGTCTGGTCTCAGTGGAAATGCCAACTATGAGAGTAAATAGCATGTGCTGTGGCAGACCAACTGGATTTTCAGCCTGAATGCTTGAGAGTTGTCTGTTTACAGTAGCATAGCAAGATGCCAGTTGTTCTTCTGCTATTTTTTCCTTAAAATCATCCATGCATTTCATTCTTTCTTTTTGTCTATGTTCTTGTTGGATTTTTTTTTGCTTTCTGCCTAACTTTAAACCTTTAAACGTATCCTAATATTGTATCCTCTTCTCCCTTCCCTTTCTTTCAATGTTTTCTGTCAGCAGACAACAAAATTGGAAAACTTGGGTGGATATTACTGCCAGAAATACTGCTTGCTTTCTGGTCTAGAAATTAATACCATACCACCTATGCATAGAAGAGTTTCCTAAGTTCATCTTTATTCACTACTGAGACAAGCTTTGGAAGCAGACCTCTTTCAGGATGACTAGCTGTCTGGTGTGCCATGATCTTTCTTCTCTAGCTGTGCATCACAGCCTGTAGTCTCTGCACATTAATTTCTCAGCATAAACAGAATTGTTGTGCATGGCAATGTAAATGAGCACCATTTTCTATGTACAGTAACTAAACAGATGTGTCCTCTATAGGGCTGCACTAGTTGTCTGAGGATGAGGAGAGTGTGTGCTTGCTAACTGGAGCTATGACCTGGTTGATGGCTTAAAATTTGAGTGAGAACAGTGGTTCAATGAGTTTAAAAAAAGTCCTTGTGGTTTAGCTCTTTTCCTTTACTACTGAAGATTTCCAAAATAGCACTTCTAATAAATTAAATGAAAATAGGATATTGTATTTCTTCTGCTGCTTTGTTCTATTACCTTTCTGATACTGTTTTGGGTTTTTTTTCCAGAATGTTGGTAAAGATTTTCTTTAGATTCACTGTGTGGAAGGAGGCATATATCCACTATTTAATAGGTTTTATAGTGGAACTATGTGCTGGTCCCTGCAGTAGGTACTGAGAATAACCCAGACAAGAATATTTGTCTCCTGAGTTCTTAGCATGATACTTTAGCCAGTCTCTTAATTTGTATCTATTCCTGTGTTTGAAAATGCAGGTAAAGGAACATATTGACTGTCTCACCTTGAAGTGTTCAACTCGACCATGAATATTTGGAGCTTACTTATATAACACATAAAAAAAGCTCCCAAGTGTCTTAATTGTTTAGATATATAAAGATATAAATATTTTATTAATAGTATTCTTGTATTTGGAAGATGGTCATAGACAGTGGAGGGACTCTAGACCCATAATTGTATTACTTCCACACCTCAAAATATTGTAACAAAGCACTCTTGGGACCTAACTACATAACAGTGTCATTTGCTGTTATGTACCAAACTGGGCAGATTGTTATATTATTAGTTATATGTATTTGTTTCCATCAGCAAAAAGCCAAATACACTTTCAGCATTTTCCTGTCTATTGGACATCATTGTGTTTTCATGAGTGTCTATGTAAAAATTTTGTTCTCTTGGCAAAG
>NW_008661987.1:0-20363 GCF_000695815.1 Acanthisitta chloris | reverse complement strand
GATATTGAAGAGGCCATTTTTCCTGGTATAAGGTTTTTGCTCTGTATTAAAAAGCTGCAGACAACATGTTTTGACATTAACTCTTGCCACAATACTTACAATGGATATTATAATTTTAACAACTTAATAATAATGTAAAAAATAATTTAATTCCCCACAAAACAGATCCTTCTCTAAGCAGCTATTAACTGTGTTGTGCTTCCCCATGTATTTCCTCTGATTAATATTTATGAATCATTTTATACAGGGTGGTGTTCAACTTCAAGATCTGGGAAGGGAGAGTTAAAACAGAAGGAGAGAAGGGAATAACTGCAATGAAGGCTCTTTGGGATTTGTTTTTGTGAAAACACTGAGGGGGCAGTTGACAAATTTAATAGCCTGGCATTTTTGGAAGAATACTGAAAACCTTCCATAAGAAAAACACTTTCTGATTCTGAAGAAATGTTTTGATGGGAACATATTGATCTTGTTTTTCTCTGCTCTTGGGAGATACTGGTCAGTCTGCTTGTTTCTCAGTTTTCATGGCATGCTGCTCCCAGGTGCTGTCAGGGGGACAGAGGGTCCTGCCAAAGCTCCCTGTTTCTATGTAAAGCAAACTACAGAGGAATCCAGTTCCTGACTTCTAAGCAGTTTTGTCTTCAGCTGGCTCAGTTTCCCAACAAAGAGATGTGTCTTTAATGAGTTGGAGAGTCCCGAGCAGCTATTTCCATCATTTAGTCACCCCATATAATATATCATTTGTCTCCTTTTATATCTAGTCTCACTATGAAACTAGTAATTAGCTGAATTTTCATATCTCTGTTGTGTTTGTATAACTGCTTCTAGAGTTTTATGACATGAAAAATGTATGTACTGAGACTCATAAACTCAGAGGTGATTAATGTTTCCTTTTCTCACCAGTTTGTCCAGAAGGAATATATCTGCCCCATAAGTGCCTTAGCCAGCTAACTGGTAATAGAGGCTAGTTAGCCAGGCAGTTTAGCACTTCAAAAATGTTTCTGCCTATCACTAGTATTTTGTCTGGTGGCCTTACATTAGCAGTGGATTCAAAAGTCAGTATTCTGATCACAGTGTTCAAGGGTACTCTGGATTGTAGAAAATGTTGATGGATATATTCACATTAAGCAGAATTCCAGCAAAGGATTTTCAAGTTAGAGGTAGCAATTTGTGAGGCAGTTCCATGGGGAGGCAGGGATGTATACTTGCTGATGAATCAGACTTCAGATCTAAGAAAAACAGAATCCCTCTTGTCAGCTAATGTAGCACAGAAAAAAACTTTGGAAATGAAACCCAAAGGTGGCTAATGATGTATGTTCTTACTTGATTATTTCATGCCCATTTTTTCAAATTAAGGGAGTTATTTTTCTGATTCTGTTTTAGAAAATAAAACACCTTCATGCTTTTCTTTTGCATCTTTTTGGATATGACAGCAGTTTCAAGGAAATTGTCAAATAACTGGGTGCTCTCTCCTGGGAAAATGATGAGAAGCACAGTCCTCCTGCTCTTGGTGCAGCTAGGATTGGTGTCTCAATGTGTTTTCAATGTCTACTTGTGAGAAGAGCCTGACTATGTCCTCTCCTGGACTTCCCAGGGTAGATGAAGAGAGCAGATAGCTGAGAAAGCCTCCTTGTTCTTTCTTCTCCAGGCTGGCCTAAGCCAGCTATGCAAGTGTCTCCCCATAGGTCCTGTTCTCCATCTGCCTATGTAGCTCAGCACTCATTGCAGCTTGGTCATGTTCTTGTTGAAACAGGGAGACCCGGTAGGGACCCAGGCCACAGACTCTGTCTGCCCCTGTCCTATGGTGCTAGAGGTTAAGGTCTTCATCTCCATGGGACTTCTGTGTTGATCCTGAGCCTTTTGTCCTCCCTGATGCTCCACAGCCAGCTCACCTGCTTTCAGCCCCAAGCCCTGGTGAGCCAGCTTCTCAAACAGCCTGCACCTCCTGCAAATGATGATACCATGTCCATCTGCTCCCACCCTGAGGGACACACAAAGCTCTCATATCCTTTGTCATATCCATGTTTCTTGTAATTCCAACAGCATTATTATGATGTGACTGGTCCATTTCTTCTGACTCGTTCCCCAGTCTGCAAGTGTTGGTGCACAGGCACTTGAGATGACATGCCATCTTCCTCCTGTCCCTGGGAGGAGTGTGGGAGCCTACCTCACGGCTCAGCTCCGTGCATGCTTTCATCCTGTCCCCTCTTGCCCCATTCATCTCCAGGCTTCAGACAGCACTCCTCATTAAACTGAGTTTTAGCCTGCTTTCCTGTTAGCCAGCCCATGGACAATGCTCTTGCCCCTTCTTGATAAGGAGATTCCATTCCTCCAGAGAACCTTTTGAATTGTCTTCAAAGTGCATCCCATGCTCATGGGAGCCAAAAGCCTGCCTCTGACACAAGTTATGCAGGCAGGTGCTGATCAAGTGACATTCATGACTAGGTGATGCCCTGCACTGACAAAGTTGAGGAGAAAGCAGCCTTGATTCTGTTCCTCTTTCCTTTAGTCCTTAGGACTCTGTTGTCCTACTTGTTTTTTCCTGGCTTATGTTTTGCAAAATTGCTGGGGCCCATATCTAAGAAGAGAGTGGAAGTCTGTGGGCTGGATCAGCTGTGGCAGTGTCTCTGTGATGTGCTGGGCGTTGGCTCCAGGTAAGCAGCTAACTTTGTGTGGCTGGGTGTCAGGTCAGCAGATGAGTGCTGTGGTGTCCTGCAGAAGGGAAGTCTTGTGATATAATACCCTCTTTTTCTTCTCACTGATGATTTTGCCCTGTTGAGCAGAAGCTGCTGGCCTGTTTTTTTCTTCCAGCAACTCTTGTTTCTTTTTCCCATCTTTTGCTGGGACTCTCTGCCTCTTCTTCATCTGAATTTTTCCAGGTGAGGAGTGAGTTGTTGCCTGTCAGAGACAATTAGGGTCTTTTAGGTGTTCCACAAGGAGGATTTAATGTTTAATATCAAATTTACTAAAGTAATATATTTGACATTACATAGAATTTTTATTTAGCAGAGTTATACAGCAATGAACTACATAATGTAGCAGTTGTGATATATAGTTTAATTACAATACTGATGTGATTCCTATTACCAGTCTCTACGTCCTGATGCTGGGTGTCTACAGTCACTGGGAAGGGGTATATTGGCTGAAGTCAGTGCAAATTTTTTTATTTTTTATTTTTTTAAAGACTTTATTAGTTGTCCAGTTTTATATTTTATGTTGGGCCGAGCCATGTACACTTTCCCCTTCACACACCAGGTTGGTCACACACCAGAAAGACATTGTTCTCTGCTAATCATCTCAGATCAGACTGTTTATACAAACTGATTACTCTGGAGCAGCCAAATATCCAAAACAAAGGTGACCCTACTGTTCCCCCTTGTTTTGAGATACGCTTATCTTGCTTTATAAATGGTAGTAATTCTCAAAATTCTTCCTTTTTTTCCCCATAAACAAGATTTTGAACCTGTCACATGAGAAAAGTAGTAACTGCTAGGTAGCAGTGCAAGTATTTTAGTGTGTTGCATATGTTTAACTTCCACCCAGTCCCACCCACAAAAAAAAAAAAGGTTTCTTTTGGCTTGTTATAGTTTGGCATATTCGTGATAAATGACAGTGAAGGGTACATTATGCTCTTCTCTTTCTATGAGCCTTTTCTTCTTGGTGTGTCCTGGACTTCTTTTTTTCCCCATTTCATTTTTGGATTATATGTGCACTATTAAATGGATACTTTTTACTGTTGCAGCAGTTATAGTCAGTGCAATAGTGAGGACTTCATGAATTATAGATGACTGTTAGATCCAAGAATCTTAGATGAATAACAATGTTATTGGATAAAATTCAAGTCAGAAATGTGTTCTAATAAATGAACTTAAGTCCTCTTGTATCTGCCAAGAATGTGAAATATCATCTAAATACCAACTAAGATAACCTAATGTTAAGCAATCAGTCTACCAGAAAGTATGCAAAAAGGAAGGTACATGTACTAGACGGAAGATGTTTTGCAGCCACTATTTTGTATTTTATTTTTGGCAGTGGCGACACTGCAGTTAAAATGACTGTAATTAGTATAGTTTCATAAATGTTATTCCTGTGTCTCTCAACCTGAGATGAGGCTGTTCGCTTCTTTAGAAGTATTTAGAACTCACAGCTCTGGTGCAAGGCATGTTTTCACGCATATTCTCATGTACTAACAGTTCCTTTGAGAAATATATTACAGATCTCACTGAGTTTTGGGTTGTTTATATTTATTTTTGTCAAATCTTACCGATGTAAAATTAGAAACTGGTTGTAGGTTACTACTATGATTTTTAGCTACACAGTTTCTGCAGGATTAAAAAAGTATGTAAATTGTGATGAGCAGTTGATTGTGTGGGTGCATGAGAATCAAATGAACCTGTGACTCAAATGATGAGACATAATAGGTGTGTGGTGAGGTATTATTTATTATTTATGAGAAAAATTTCAAACAGTCATATACTAGCATGAAACCTAAGATGCAGAGTTACTAAGTGATTTCTTTTGCATTGGATACTTGTGGGACAATCTATAACCAAAGGTGGAAAATTTATAGGTTCCTTTTATTTATTAATATCTACAGATTTTGTTATGATGTTGCAAATGTCTTGAAAGAGGCAGAATAGAATGAAAAAAATAAAGAATTTCTAGGGAAATCAGAAAAATATCAAAATCATATATATTAAAAAGATCTTTATATGACAGTTACTAGGGAAATAGGTAGACTGAAATGAATGAATGAAAGTTTTTCTGGATTCAGTTAGTTCCAGTCTGATCTCACATTTAATGCTTTCATGGATTTTGAATAGCTTCTATGGGAGGACTTGCCTTAAGGCAGTTTCACTCAGCAAAGTGGCAACACAGCGGGCAAAATGACCTCCTGCCCATGGCTGATAGCAGAACCAACAGCACTTTGAAATTGTGCCTCTGGGGAAGTTATAATGGTTTCTCAGAGGATTTGTAGAAGCAATCTGTACTCAGCTTCTTGGCCTGACCATCTTCAGGTAGTATCACTCACCTAATCTTAAAATGGCCTACTGGAAACTCATGTGGATGTCATTTACTCAGTTTTTGTTCTACTACCTAAATCATCTGGGAGCTCTTTGTAGAAGTCTATACTGGGTGAATTTTTGCATGTTATACCCTGTGTTTGTATAGCTGGGAAATGACTCACACTTTTCAACTGCACCAGCTGTTAGCTGGCTGTAAAAAGCTTAAATATATCTTGCTATATTGGAATCTTAACTTGCAAACTCATGATTTCAGCTGCCAACAGAATGCTGTGCAATAATGGTAGCACAGAGAGCTTGCTCCAAAATGCTGTCTTATGACTGTAGTCTTCCTTCCACCATATGACTCCCTTCTACATGCTGTTCTTGGGTGTTTTTAATGTTGGCCAAATACTGCATCTGAATTCCCCAGAGTAGCTGCCTGCTGCATCTCCAGTTACCTGGTGGAGGTCTCTAACTCTTGGTGCGTTGTCATTATTGTGAAACAGTTGGCACACCCTAGATGAAACTGTGTACATGTGCTTGGTGCTTGAAGCGTAACTCTTTGCTAAACAATCTGACTCCATGCACATTTTAATGTTATCAGTACTTTCTGCATTGTTTTTACGAGAGAGGCAAGTTACCTCAATAGAGGACTGAATACCATGAGCATCTGAGTACATGTTTTTGTTGAAATCTGCAGTGAGAATATGTTTGACTGACATTTTTCAAAATCACATCTCAGAAGTTTTTCCCCTTTTCGTAGTTAGTAGTTAAAACATTGAAACAAGTATGACAAAAACACGCTTTCAGTTGGCTCATTGCTTAAATGCTGTATGGAATATTTATTTTGAATGTTTATTTTTAAATTGTAATACTCTTTCTGTTTTATAGGGAGGAATAACATTCTCTACAGTTTTGCAAGTGTGTCTTCTCCAGCATTAGTGAAATAGAGAATGGAAAAGAAGAGATCACTGTTTTTTATATTCATACTTTTTTTTTTTTTTTTTGGTGAGGGAAGCTGCTACTGATATAGAAGTGAAAGGAACTCCTAAAAGAAACATATGAAAAGAGTAACTACAGAGATTAATCTTTAATTCTAGATTACATGGAAGTTCAAACAACTGTTTCTTAAAAGTGTAGCTGTATATGCCAATTCAAGTACTTTTCCCATGCACAATGACCATTTATACCATTGTCATTTTCTAGATGAAATAGCTGTGATGACTGGTTTGTTTGGAGCAAGGAGGTTTTGAGTTACCTGCATTTATAATACAAATCTAAATATGAAACTAGACCTTGACATTAGAAGCTTTGAGGATATTATTTTTTGTTTTCTTTCTTCTTTTTCCCCCAATATTTGGTAAATTTATTATCTCAAAATTATTCTTAAGCTATTATTTTATTTTTAAATAGTTTCTGAATTTCTCTAATATTTTTTCTAGCAAATATTACTACTTTCAACTCCAGTGCAAGGATTTTTGGAGTACTGTGGACATTATATTGCATTGAATTGGTGAAACTTAACTATACTGGTCTTTGCACCAGCTTGATTTTTTTCCTTGTTTTTTTTTTTATTTAATATCCATCTATATAATGCTATATCAAGTGAGCTAGACAGGATTTTACTTGAATGATTTATAAATTTTATATGTTATTCTAAGTATGGCTATTTAAATATTTTTAGTGAAGACAGTAAATGCTGAAGCCCTGACTTATAACACTTAATCTCATTTTTATAACACTAATTTAAAAAAATCCACCATGAAATAAAAACTGTGTAAAATAAATAGTTAATTTGCTTTTGAAGATTCATTTTGAAGAACTATTTAAAAGCCAGAATCCCTGTCTGCACTAGATAGTCATAGCTGTAATTTATTCCAGGATGTGTTAATGAAAATAAATGTAAAAGACCTTTTCACAAAGTCTTTTTCAACCTTGGAGTAAGTTAAATAAAGTCCCTTAGTTGATCATAAACCATAAACTCATGTAGCTTTGGTGATATATGTTCTGTCAATGAGTCAGACTCCTCAGCGATGAAATAATTATCCTGATCAATAGAATAAATTAGGAATAAGAGACAGAGTGTACGAGGGAGATTCTGGGTAGGACAGTGAATGGGTATTGGAATTTTAGTTGTTTGATCTTTCTTTTATGCAAAACCTGACAAAAATAAAAATAGAAATTCCAAGATATAGTCATGGACAGTCAAACCATAAAGCTTGCACTCAGAAGACCTCCTGAAGTTTAATAGGACTTAATGTTGAGATTCTGAAATGCTGACAACCTTCATAAACCCCTTCCAAATTGCAGATAATGCCCTGTGGTGTATCAGGTAGGTATGTCAGAAGTAAGAAGCCTGTGCTAGTAGAGTTCTATAGCATGAGGTAGGATTTTTTTGATGTACAATATCTGATCATTAGAATTAAGGAAGCTGGAAAAAATAATCTGTTGGATAATTGGTGCCCACTGTAGCACCAGCCCACGAAGAAGGAAGACCTGCCTTCTCAGCTTACAGCAAGCTTGTCCACCAGTTGACATATTTGTATTAAAAGCTAGTGATGGTGGGGGAGAAGTTGTCCAGTTTAGTGGTGGTAGGATATTTTAAGTTATTTGACCATTTACTGAGCAAATTAAACACAAACACACCGAAAGCATCAGAGGCACAGTATCACCTTATCAGAGAGAATAAACCGTCAGTTGGCTCCTCATATGGCTAGCTAAGGACACCAAAAGTGTGAAACCTACCAGGATGACACAAGGACAGAAATGCTTTCTGTAGGGAACCATTTAAACTGACAGTTTACAAGTGAATAGGATTTACTATGGGATGCAGGGGAAAGAGCAATTTGCAATGGAGCAGTGATAATTTGGGGGATTTAATGGAAGGGGATTTTGGTGATATATGTAGTGTGTTATGGGAGGCTTAGGAGAAACAGTAAAGGCTTGGAAAAGGAGAAATCCAAGTGGGTTGAGGTGGAACTGGAATGGGAATACAGAGGGACAAGGACTAAATAGGTCTGGCAGGCAGGTAGTTTCATCTTGTGTACCACTGGCAGTGAAAAAAATCTTCATCTACCTGAAAAAGCTGCATAACAATGTCATTTGCCTCTTACTTACTGAGTGTTAACAACTTGCAGCTTGAAAAAGCTTCTGAAATGTGGTAAGGAGGAGGAGTCAGAGAGATATTGCATGGGGTATGTGTAATAGGAGGCATCTTGAGGCATATGTTAACATGTAGAAAATCAGCACTCACATACTTGGGCAAATATGTATCAAATAGACCGTTTCTAAATATGTGGTGGTTTTGAGGTCAGTTTAAAATGTGTGCATGTTTAATCCTTTCTACTGTATTCAGAAATATGAATAATGAATACATTTTCCATATATTCACAGTGTTGCTTGAGGAATATGTTATAAACTGCTATAAAATATTAAGTCTGGAGTATAAATTTGCCACATTTAACCATTTTTAACAATGTGAGAAGTAAATTGGTGACCTAAGTATAGTGTTCTAGAGTGACAATTTCAGGTCTTAAAAATCTGTTTTGAACAAAACAGCTCATTCATAGTGACTTAAAGCTTTCTTGGTATATAGAAAAGTTGACAGTGAAACAAAAAAGCTAAGAGCAGATGGGAGCATTTCTATGTCTTATTTCTTAGGTGTGAGTAATGTATGACACAGTTGAAGTAAACATTTTGATGGTTTTTCTTATTTTTCTGTTATTGTGTCCTGTCACTTTTGACTTTAACGTAAGTCTACTATACAAAGAAAGGGCAGCAACATGAATGTTTTTGTACGTTTGCAAACATGTGAGGACCCCTTCTCTTCAGGCTGAGTTGAAGAGACGTTACTTAACATTAATGCATCTTTATAGGACTATATTTATAAAGCAAAACAGCTGGTGTTTTACAAAACAAAATGACTGAAGGTGAAAACTGGAAATCCATAATATATGCATTACGGAGACTTACTTTAGACTAAGTCTAGTTGGGTCCCAGGGTCCCCAGAATGTATGTTAGAGATTGGACTGCATCTTCTGATTCAGCTGCCTCAGAAAGAAATCCTGGCCACAGTGTGAACCAAGGTACAGCAAGTGGGACAATCAAAAGATTTGTTTCAAAAGCACAATCCTGAGCTGATCTGAAATGCTAAAGTAAATACAATCTTACTTTTAAATGCTTTACTGAATATCAATGTTCCTTGAAGATGTTATAATCTGTGTCATGGACATGCAGCCTGTCTTCTACTGAACTGATAATATTTCCTGTGCTGTCCTAACCTATCATAGCTCCAAGTTGTCATTTAGGAGGGACTCATTTTACCTACTTCTAGTTGACTGAAATTAATTTTCTAATATCACAGTCATCCAGACTCCACTGTCTGCTGGAGAGACACACCTCCAGGTGGAGATTAATTTCAGTTACGATGGAATGGATCACTCTGACAGTACTGTTTTCTCCATAGGATAGAGTGGAATCCTAAACCTGAAGATATCTAAATTTAGACGGGTAGGTCAAGATGAAAACTTTTCATGATAAGTCATCAGAGTCAGTTTTGAAATCCCTTCCCTGTTACAATGTCTTAACATGAGGTTGCAAGCTAATGTTTGTCATTTTCTTAATTTGAATTAGTTATTAATTAGAATCATAAAATCATAAAATATCTCAAGTTTGAACGGACACATACAGATCATTGAGTACAACTCCCTGCTCCTTGCAGGACCACAAAGCACTAAACCATATGACTAAGAGCATTATACATATATACATTATATATATGTATATATATATACATATACATTTCCTTGAATCCTGGAAAACTTGGTGCTGTGACAACTTCCCTGGTGAGCCTGTTTCAGTGACCAACAACCTGTTCAGTGACCAACCTATTCCTAATGTCCAATCTGAACTTTGCCTGACACAAGTTCATTTCATTTCCTTCTATCCTGATATTTGTCACCAGAGAGGAGAGATCAGCTTTTTACCCCTCCACTGCCACCCTTGAGGAAGTTGTAGACTGTGACAAGACTACTCTCAGTGTTCTCTATGCTGAACAAGCCAAGGGACCTCAGACACTCTTCATAAATCTTGCCCTCAAGACCTTTCGTCACCTTGTCTGTCCACCCCTGGACACACTCTGATAATTCTTGTTATATTTATGTGCCCAAAACTGCACACATCCTGCATATATTTGCATTTGGGAGCAGGTGGAGGTACAGTTGCAATTCTGTGAATCATAGGCAGATCTTCCTGAATGGTGAAAGATGCATGCTAGTTTGCCATCCCCACTCTAAACCCAGAATTACAGTTGCTGTAGGGGTTTCTTGCATGTTGCTGAAATTAATCTCTTCAGACTAATGCATTGTATTATATTAACTGTCTTCCATAGTAACATTGTCTGGTATGAAACATGCTCACTTAGTGAGAGAATGGAAGAATGTTTTCCACGTATGCTCATATCAGATAGCTTATTTATATTATGTACTTCTTCAAAATCAATAAATAATGGCATTAAATACAATCTATGATAAAAGATGGCTTATGTCAAAGGTAGAACCTTTTTTTCTTTTGATACAGCACTTGTCTTCTTGTTATCTCCAGCTCTTAATGTGAAACTAAAACTATCAGCCACAAAAAATTAAAAGCTATGACTTTCCAAAATGCTATGCCAGTGACTATTGAAGGACTTGAATGAGGAGAAAAATCATGTATTTGCTATTTGTCTGTGTAGTTAGTTAGGGAACTATTGTGGAACTGCAATGTTTCAGTTATATGAGTGACTGCACAGGGGGAGGAAGGCAGTGCAAGAACACATCTAGGAAACCTGTAGAAACAAATGATTACGGGTCGCATTATTTAAGGGAGCATCAGAGGTATGGGTACACTGAGCATGCATGTATGGTAGAAGTATCAGAATGTGACTGAATTTAGTGATTGAGCATAGCTTTAAGTGTTTTACAAGGTAATTACTCTACACATTATATCTTTAAAGATTTCCCCCACTTTTTTTTTAAAAGTTATGTAAATAGACCATTTTGACCTTTTTTTTTTCCCTTTGTGTTGAGCTGCTTCCCACAATGCCTCACTTCAGGAACATAATGGTGATGCCTTTCAGTGACATAACATTAGTGCAGAATATGCATGATACAAGCACATTTCTGAGCTATATGCAATCTTGGCAAAATGACTGTATTTTTCATCTGTGATCAAAATGACCTAATTAAACATGTCTGCAACCCCAGGGGGTTTGTGTGGCTAGTAGAACGGTTTCATGCTTTGTTCCAGTAATTATTTGTCTGTTCAGCAGAATGGAACCATGGAGGGAAAGTAAATGTCAAGTGTTGTTCTACTTTTTCCATATATATCCATAGTAAAAGTATGCTGCATTTCTTAATAATCTTTGCCTCTATCACAATAAGCAGCCAGATAGCAGTTGGTCCATGTTAACTTGAGAGGGGAGCAACAGGGGTCAGCTTTCAATGTCTGAAATCTTCCTTTCTGAACAAAAAGGGAGAACATAAAGAAAAAGAAGAAAAGAAAGAAAGAAATAATGAAGGGAAAAAGTACCAACTAGCTATTATTTTAAAATGGACTTTCACAGTGATGTTAATGCTTGTTTTGCTGGCAAAGGCAAATAAAACAATAAAAGGGAAGATGCTTGGACTATGGGAACCATGACATGCAAATTAAGCTTTGGCATTGTTCCTGCCAGTTTTTCTAAAGAACTGTATAGGAGAATGCAGAAAATAGATTTTTTGATTACAGTTTCAAACAAATGTTTAGAAAAAGATGTTCACATAGAAGTCACTAAGGGCATGTTCAGAAAGCCATCTTTTTGTGTTGGGGAAAGGGAAACAGTTATACAGTTCTTTTTGTTCTCTCACTATTGATACTTTTCTCTTGGACAGTAGGAGATATCTCTTTCTCTTTTCTGAATGACTTTTGGATTTCTACTATATATTGGTTGTACACTGCTTTTACAGACATGGTTGTCTTTCTTGGGGAGCTTAGTCACAATTACTGAACCTGACCTGGGGGAATGTATGGACTCTTGCAGTTTAGTAACAATCACAGCTGAAATTGGTGCAGGACAAGCTCTCTCTGATGTAGACTATATGACCTGTTGATTTACTAATGTTGCTGAGTCTCTCATTCATAGTAGTTCTTCTACTCTGTATCATTCATTAATGATGCAGGGTTTTTTACATAAGTCAAAACAAAGTTATGGTGTGCTTATGTACATATATATATATATGTATGTATGTGAGTATGTGTGTAAGAAACTGTTTTCCAGTCTTAGGCTTTTCATTGCTTTGTTGATAGTTCTGCATTTACACTACACTTGGTTATTGTTAATATGATTTCATGACTGAGATGCACAAATGTGCCTTTTTATTTTTTTTTTTTTGTGAAGGAATAGGACACATCATCAGTTTGGGTTCCATTTCATTTCTTCCCAAAGGAGTGTGTAAGTAATGAATTTGTCTTGTTACATAGTGTAATACAACAATAATCTGGAATTGTCTCCATGGTTGATATGCAGTAGCTATTGAAACTAAAACAGTGATGTAAAAAATTTTTTTAGCTTCGCCCCCTCCAAACTGCTTTGTAATCTTTGTAGCAGCTAATATTTTCCCAGCTTGATATGTGTACATCTTCCACAAAAGGAACCAGGTATCCCACTGCCACTCAGTTTGACAGGAGAACAAAGTGATCTGCTCATGACAGCAGTCATCCCTGGGAAAATGAAGCACGAAGACATGGCTCCTTGGCTGGTACAACCGTGCAATTTCATCTCTTGTCAAGAGATTACTGCACTGTGTCAGCTCTAGATTTGGACCTTAATAAGGTACAGAAACAGATACTCTCTCTACAGTTACTGTCATTTAATTCTTGAAATTGCAGAAATGTCCTGAGTTTTGTGTCCTTACTGATGGGATTGCATGTTAAGAAAGCTACTAAAGTTTCATAAAATGAGCACCCTGTTTTGTCAGTTGCCCACAAGAATAATTCATATAGGCTTTTTCATCTTTCTTTCTCAATGTGGAAAGGTCACTGAAATTAAGCATTTTGATGTGAAGTGCTGCTTTTTAATCTATCAACAGCTAGGGAAGGCTGAATGCCACTTTTCATATTTCACAAGGCACAATCACAGCTGCCATACCTTATGCAGTAACACCTCTTTGCCTACTTTTTACAGAAGGGATCAGAATATCTTGGAAGGAGTTAAGTGCTTTTTTTCTTGGTGTATTTTTTAAAATTTATTTTTATTTTAAAGATTTTTTTAAAGATGATATAATTTGGAATACTATTGAATCTTTTTCATGCGAAGGTTTATCTTAGCAAGGTCATCCTTGAGAAATCATGCCCTTTGCAGGTCATGTATGTGTGTTGCTTTTACTTTGGTAGCTCTTGCTGGGAAGCAGTTAATAAAAGCTTCAACTTGTTACATGAATGATTTACCTGCTTGAAATGTGGGAGCCCTCTTTTATAAGGCAGGAAAGAGTCAAGACAAGGTGGCACCCAAAGAACTAGAGAGACAATACTCTGATTCTCTTTATTCAGAGGGATAAGCCTGCACGTACTTCATGGAGTGTTGATGAGGTAGGGGGTGGAAGAGTTAGGAGAAATGTATGATGTAGACACTTATTAAAGAACTTGGCTAAAGAAGAGCTGCTGCATTTCCATGTACTAATTATGCAGATGGAAATTACATCAAGAGGCATTTCTTGTCTCCTGAAATCTTACTGTTTATGTCTCTGGATGTACCATTTAGGATGCTAGAAGCTAACTTTTAAGCTGTATTCTAATGGGATTTATGGTGCTTTTATACAGGAGAGGTGAAGACTTTTCTTTTGAGTTGGATGCAGTCTGTGACTTCCTGTATGCGACTTTTAGGAAGGTGATTTAGTGTGTGTAGGGAGAGGCCTGTTGTTTTTGTGAGTGAAAGCTGTAAGGTAAGCCTGAAAATGGTATTTAAAAGGACTGTCTAATAAATAAATAGTGAAAGGGTTCCTCCCCCATTTGAGATTTTCATTTCCCAAGAATTTCATAGATACATCAGAAAAATACAATGTATATGGGTAATCATATATCACTGTATATCCAGAAGGGCTCTTTGAAAAAAAATTTTTCCTTTTCTTCTTAAATTATTTTTGGTCTAATTTCTAACAATTCTAGTAATTTGTAAATCTCAAAAGCTTTGCACATGCATCTGACTTGAAATGACTTCATTTGGTATACTTGATATCAAACAAAGTTTTTCCAAGGAGTAATTTCTATTAAATTCTTCAGTCTTTGAGGTAAAGTCATATACTGCTGCTTGTTAGATAAGATTGCTTATACAGTGTTTGCTCTTTTGTCACATTTCACCAAAGACTCTTAAAAAGAAAAAAGAAGAAAAAAGAAAGAAAGGAAAAGGTAGACAACTGATTTGCAAATATATTTGCAAAATCATCCTAGGTTTCCATCATGTGTACATACAGACAGAAACTTGCAGATAATGAAAAGGTATTTCTTAAAGATGTGTAATCATTCTCAATTTTTGTTCTCCCACTGACAGGGGAACAATTTATCATTCTACCAGACCTGATTTTAACTCTTTTTTTTTTTCTTCACTTGATTAACGGCCTTGCAGTAACATCAATATTGCAAGACTGCTTCATAACTACTGAGCTTTTGAATGAACAGATTTTGACAAGAACTCTTTAATTGCCCAGGACCATAATGTAGAGTGGTAATCTTTACTCAAACTTTGTTCTAATGGTTCCCAAGAAAACTTGTACGTGAAAACCTTTGCCTTTCTGCTTAGACTGAACCAGAGGGCTGTCCTTAATATAAAATTGGGCAAAATGCCCTAGTATTCCAAAATGATAGAACACCAGAGGTGGCACTATAATACCAGAAGATTGTGTAGATGCCATTTTCACATATTTTGATGTGAGAAAATAGTTGTTTGATTTTTTGGTTTTTTTTTTCTTTCTTTTGTGGTCTCTTGTGCGCTACTATTGTGATATTTATAGTGGTAGTTTAGGACATAAATGAATGTTTAAATTTGGTTCTCTTTTCTCACTGTTGCAAAAGCCATTGGTGTGTAAAGATACAGCTTATGATATGGAGACAGGCATGGTCCTCCTACTGGCAGAGGAAGGGCATATATTCACAGGAAATTGCTGTATTTCTTTAATGACTTATAGAGATAAACTGCAGTCAATAACATGATAATGTTTATATCTTGGTATATTGCAAAAATCCTGACATTTTAAAATATTTTCTTTTCGGAAAATGTAAGGGACTACGTGTTACACAGAAGTTTCTATGAAATGTGAGTAATATTAAGTAAAATTTCATGGGAGAGGTTTAGAAAGTTATTTCTTTGCTTACAGGGATTGTTCTGCCGAAGACAGACATAGTTAAAGTGATTTCTGTTCCCAGCAGCCTTTCCTTTCCTATGTCGTTCTGCCTTACTCTGCACTACACTGGAGACAATATTTTTTCAATATTTTTGGTTTGCCTGTCTTGAGCATTTGCCTACCCATTCTCAGTCTAATTTCTGTGAAACAAGCTGATTTTAAGAACAAAAAACCATAACAGAGCCTTCTGTTGTGGGAATGGTAAAACTGACATGATGGAGCAGCAACCACCAGTGTGTTGTGGAAAGATTGCCAGGGTGATAATTGTTTAACACAGATCTGCTCTAATGACAGTCCAGGTAACTGTGCCCTTGGGCAGGATTATCCATTTAGTTTAAAGTAGCTGGAAGGTAACTTTTCAGAGATACTTCAGCAGCAGTTACTCCTACTGTGAGGCCCTTTGCTCCCCGATGGCGTCATCTGCTTCCTAAATGTCAATGCAGTGTTTGACTGCTGCCTGTACTTTGATTCTGTACAGCATTACTCTATAAAAGCTAAAGGTTACTGTTCTACTGCTGGAAAGTGTGTGAATGATTTGCAAGAGCAAAGCTAAAATCATAAAAGGAAGGAACTCAATAGATCAGGGCATGCCCTAAGACATGCTGGTATAAAATTAATCAAAAAACCCATTCCAGCCCCTGATCCCCCTCTCCACTAATTTAAAGGTTGGGAAAAATAGAGGAAACAACAAAGAAACCATTTCTGTATGAGACAGATGGCATCTTAAATGTTTTGAAGATACAATTAAGCATTCTTATGGCAGGATATCACTTTCTGCAACTTTTCCAACTCTAATAGTTGAATTACTGGTGCTGAATATTAGTTTTGTGTAGATAAAGATTTTGAGGTGTGTTTGTTATTTACACTGAATCCTTTATGTTATTGCACAGGAAATGCAAGTCCTTTTGTGTCCGGTCAACTAGATATTTATAGAAATGAACAGCAAACTTTAATGCAAAATTTTGCTGAGGTACTGAAAACAGTTTTAGCAGTTTTTTTTAGTGCATGCATGCCTGATTATGGAACAACCAACCATATGGAATAATAGCTGTAGGGGTCTGCAAGAGAAATGGTGTTACATATCTGAAGTTTTCTTTTAAGCATCTCAGCTCATTTATATTAAACTGTAGTTCCCTGAGGAGTCAGGAGCTAGAGATGGGATGTCTGGAATAGATCTGAGGCAAAGCTGCTGGGGGCTTAAGGGAATAACAGTTGTTCCTTGCGAAAGGTAGTCAAGTATCAATATTGAATATTCAAATTTCAATATTGGATGAATAGAAAGAAGTTGGCTTCCTTGCCTCTGGTCATCTGTGTCAGTAGCAGTTAAGATATTGTACTAACTTGTATTAATACATCGGTAAATGCTGGCTTTAAAACCTTTCCTTGGCAGCCATTTTTTTAACCTCCAAATTATTGAAAGAAGAATAAAAGAAAACCTTTAATCACCTGAGTCTAAAGTAATTTAACTGACAGCTTGAAACACATGAGATATTTCCTGTATGTAATCTCATGATTAAATATGGAAAGAAAAAAAAAATACTGATGACCTTTTGAATTGCCCAATTATCTATGGTTGATTTAATTTGGAGGCAATTGTTTATAGCATACAAAAGTACTACATCATCTTTCATTCTGTAAACATATAAATGGATGTGGACTGCCAGGCAGTGATTAGTGATCTCCAGGTCACTAATACAAGAAGTTGCGTATAAGCAATGATTTTTGATTCCAAGTTCTCTGCAGTACAGGGGATTTAGGTGGCACATTTTTCAGGTGCTGTGTACAGATTGTCTGTCTGTCAAGCTGAGTTTCCTTCCAGTAAGTCCCTCTGCATACTTTAATGAATACTTAATAAGGCAAATCATCCAGTGTCTGACAGGCTACGTGTGCTGTGGTAATCTGTGCAAGCCAGCTCCATGATTCCCCTCCTTTGCTCATTTACAATTCTGTCTCAGTGGCTGAACAGAAACCTCCTCTACCACTGCAGCTTAAATGCAGCCAGTCACTTTGATGATCTGACTAATGTTCAAGTACAACAAACATGAGGATAAACATCCTCTGCCAAGAGAATCTCCATCGGCAACTACTGTGCATGAATGTGAGCTAAGCAGTGGTTGATTTCTTTGTTGCCCAGCACTCCATCAGCAGAATCATGCCTGTGACAGTCACTGTGTGCCCTATGAATTTTAATGCCATGCAAAAATCAGTGGCAAGACCACTTAGCCTAACCCATATCTGATGATCACACAGTCTTCTCATATTTTAAGACTGTTTCACCCTTTCCCTTCCTTCTGAATTGTATTCTTCCTAGAAATATCTTTACAGCAGCAACAGTAGTAGTACCAGGCTGACGGCTAAAGATGAAATGTGTTTGATTTCTCCCAATATCTGACATTCTGAGCAAATGCCAGTGTGTCTGTTTGAGTTTGCTTCAGAATGCACATTCTTTCCTCCTTCTACCCTAGAATATGCAGTATGATATTTAAGAAAACACAGTTCTGATATTAAGTGAACTACAGGTGATTAAGAGCAAACAGAATGTCAAGAAAAGGTTATGGGCTAAAATGTTCCTCATTGTAATTCCAAATCTTTTCAGTGAACTCCTCCATCATATTCTAATAAAAGCCACCTGATGCATAAAACTTGGTTTCTGACATTCTTTCTGTCAGTTCTTTCTTTTAAACAGTAATAGTATTTATTCTTTGTTTGTTTATTCCTGAAAGAAAAGTAGTTTATCAGGAACTTGCTATTCACTTTTTAGATAAATTAATAGCATTTTCCCCTAGATCTTGGATCATAGGCACAAAGACAGCACCTCAGCAAGAATGAAAATACCTGATAATCATCTGTTGAAACCTATCATGGAAGGAAACTTGAGTCAGTATCTCAATTGATTACATGGAAATTACAAGTAGCAGAGGTTTAGGGATTGTAATGAACTTTTCTGCCATGTTCACAAATATAAATTCACATGCATTATGCTGCTGACATTAGATCCCAGAGTATTATTCTGTCTGCTGCTCTCCCAACTATCCTTTTATAGCAACATTTTTGGAAGGGGCTGCCCAGGGAAGTGGTTGAGCCATGATCCCTGAGGTATTTAAAAGATGGGTAGGTATGGCACTTTGGGATGTACTTTAGCATTGCACTTGGTAGCATTAGGATCATGATTGGACTTGATGACCTTAGAGATCCTTTCCAATTTAAATTAGTCTATGATTCTATGACCTATGTCAACGTTGTTGTCTCTGCTCTCTCAGATTCTCTCCTATATTTGTATAGCTTTCGCCATGTGATAAACTCTGACTTAATAGGCAGAGATCTTTACACATCTAGAAAGTAATCTTGATGTTTGAGGGGTTTAGGTATGGAATTGGATGCTTGGGCTTTCACAAAGTCCTGTTGTCAAACATGATGGTTCTGGAAACATCATTATGTCAAAAAACCATATGCAGTTGTCCAGACCTTGATGCCTACAAAGATTATGTAAGTGAACACATCCTGGTTTTATCCAATGACTTCTATATCAGCTCAGAAAAAAATACTTTCCAAAATCTCAGTAGAGAGACATAAACATGATTTTTTTCATACTTAATTACAAAAAGATTAGCTAAAACTTGATATTAGATATTAGATTTTTGTTTTATTGAATGATCTCAGCACTTATTATAACTTCCCCATTTTGCCAGATATCTTATTTCTCAGAAAAAATAATTACCCAAGCAAAAATGCTATGTGTGACTCTAAAAAAAAGTAGCCTTAAAAATTCCCCTCAAATATCAGTTTCTAGTAAACTGCAAATTACAGAGATTTTTGTCCCTTTTTCCTTGTTATTTTAAGCAATTAAAATGTGGGTTTGCTTACTTAAATGTTCTCCCAATAATTAAACTAAAGGAAGCAAGTTTGTGTTTTCTTTTACTTTGATCAAGTGTTAGACTTAAATGCTTACTGAGTGCACTGATATGACATTGCAATTTAAAAGGAAGATTATGAATTGGGCTTTGCCTGGCATCTTCTGGGAAATGTTCTGAAAGAAATTAGCCTCATAGTTTCTGTCAAATATTAATAATTGGTTTTTAAGAGTGACTTTCATGAAATCCTATGATTAAACTAGGGCTAGATAGAGGCAATACGACTAATAGAGAGCAGCTGGGCTTGCTATAAATGTGGCTTTCTTCTTGTGGATAGATTATAAACTTTGCCCTGTGGCTAGTTCTGCTCCAGTAAATGCAGATACTTCAGTTAGCAACGAAGTTTTCATCTTCTCTTTGCTAGATACCAGCTGAAGCCCATATATTCTGATGAGAGAAGAAACTTGTTTTGTTGCTATATATTGCATAAAACAGTTGGAGTTTTATGCAAAAGATAATGCTAAATTTTCCCAAGGGATGAGAGGGAAGAAGAGGTATAGGGAAGGAGAGGAGAGACTCCTTTATAGCCGTCTGGCATAACATGATTTGCTCAATGATGTAATTATTCTATCCTGTACTGTTTTTCAATATTGCAGGTGCACGATGTCTCAGAATCTTGTGACACACATGCTGTGATATAGCTTTGTGTCCCCACTGCTTTGTTCAGCACTTGTTGGCTTTCAAACTTTTTATTGCAGCATATGGCTGTCTGATGTTAGCATTTCACTGTGGACAACATAATGAAGTTCCAGCAGTCTATTGCTCCCATAAGCCTCGTGCTAGCTAAGTGGTGTTGAACTTATCTGGCAAATGCAGTGCTGTTTCACAAAGCTTGACATGAAAGTCTGAAATGTGAGAATGGACCCTCTCCACACTCCACTCCCTAATGAAAATTGCAAAATCTTAGTTTTTTGCTCCAACTCTACTTAGGTCCTAGCTTCTTTTGATTTTTAAAATATTATTTTTTTAAAATATCTAGTTTTGATTGTTTTGCTATCCCTTCACGAGTAGCTTCTCCATGGTTTTAGTTTCTATTC
>NW_008661986.1:0-370 GCF_000695815.1 Acanthisitta chloris | reverse complement strand
CCCAAAAATCACCCCAAAAAGACCCAAAAACTCCCCAAAAACATCCTCCACTCCCAAAAATGCCAAAAAAAACCCAAAATTTTGAGATTTTCGCTCAGTTTTTGGAAATTTTTGCTCAGTTTTTGGAGTTTTCTCAATTTTGATATTTTTGAGTTCTTGGAATTTTCTCAACTTGAAGATTTTGGAGTTTTTGGAGTTTTTTGAGATTTTTTTGTTCTGAGGTTTTTAAGTTTTTTGAGGTTTTTGCTCTGAGTTTTTGGACTTGAGATTTTCACTCAGAGTTTTTTGAGATTTTTGCTCTGAATTTTTGGACTTTTTGGAGATTTTCACTCTGAAATTTTGGACTTTTTGGAGATTTTCGCTCTGAAAT
>NW_008661985.1:14376-51410 GCF_000695815.1 Acanthisitta chloris | reverse complement strand
TTCCTAAATAGCAGGAGGAACAAAATAGAGTGCATAAACAGGATGATAACATCCCTTCCAAATTTCAGTAGCTGTCCTTTGCACTGACTGAAAACAGCTCACTGAAATCTTTACAGCACTGCATACAATAGTGTAAAGACACTATTTACTACCCTGTTTCTTCTTTTCATATGCCAGCAGGCAGTAACACTGTTCTGGACACCCTTGATAGATGTCAGACAGCAAAATACTCTCACCCCTGGTATCCAAGGCTGACAGGAGGCACTGTCAACTTACCAGAATAACTTGTAGCTGCAATTTTAACAACATCCATATTGGAAAAACACCAATCATAAAAAAGTAATACAACTTAACAAAATAGTCTGATATGAGATAGATTGATCAGTTATCAGATGAATACTCCAATAAACAGCCTTTAGTACTTGTCTTTTGCACAGCACTGTCCCAAACTATAAGCCTGAATATTTGCAATCACTCATTTCTGGTTCTTACGTGCTCAAATTTCATTTTGGGGGACAACATGTAGGTCTTTATGTAGTGGAGAATTTAGTTGCTAGACATTTGAATGTGGACAGTTTAGCTTTGGTTCTTTGTTAAAACTGTAATAGACATTTTAAAGAAGGTTTTATTTTTTTTAAAAAAAAAGGAAATTTTGAAAATAAGCAATAGTAAACAAGTACCAATTTCTTTTCAAAGTGTGAGCACACTATAATTCTAAATAATTTTATAATAACACTAATTGTTTAACTGTTAAACTTTTCATAGCTAATACATTGTTTATGTAGAGATACAGTTTAAATGAAAAATCTATTTATCAGTTCCACACACATAAAATTCACAAAGCTATGTTGCATACTTCTTTTTGATATTAATATGGAGAATTAAATTCAGAAATACTCATTGCTTTAATATGAGGTTAGTTTATTTAATTGTTTATCTATATAATACTATCTATATAATATGGGAGAAGTGATCCTGTAAGTGAAATTGTGCTTATAAATCTCTTTGTACTTTGGGTACAAATCCATATGGTAAATTTCAGTTTGATTTTTTTGGAAAACTGTCTCTGTAGTGCCTGGAGTTTCTGTATGATAATTCTAACAACCTTTTCACATACTGACTTATCAAAATGAAAATTTCCAGAACATTTGCTGCTTATTTCTCTTTGGTTTCCATTTCCTTAAGCAGAGTTCCTTGTAACCCGTCCTCTTTTATGAAACAGCAGAAAAATTGAAGGCTTGGAAAAACTCAATTAGTTTTTACCATGGACTAGTAGGAGGCATCTTCATAACATATGCAAATCAGTCATTTCAGAACTATGTTTCAATATAGCCCATGTAGACATGCAGATCTACTAAACATCATGTTCCCACACAGGGCAACTCATGGGTATTCTGACACAAAAGATAAGATTCTTTCAAGTTTTCCTAATTTTCTTAAGACTGTTCTAAAGTTTTCCTGTTTTTCTACTGCATCTAGTAAACTGACCATTTATGACTACCAGCAAAGTGAAGGTTTTCCACCTAAACAGCAAAAAACATCTCAATGTCACACAAAGATAACATGAGCAAAGGAAAAATCAGATGGCTAAAATGGGGCTCTCCTTCAAGTATTATTTTGCCAGGAGTCACAAAAGATTGAGATACAGAGGAGATATGAACTTCAGTTTCCCAGCTGCAACAGGGCTTCAATAAAGATGCTCTGTAAATTCCATTTAAAGACGTTCTGTGCAGTTCAAGAGGAGTAACAACGATAAAATCTGTTGAATAAAATTCAAAAGACTTCTTTGATATACAAAGCTTTTAGTGGCAGAAGAAAAACACAGAGAATACACACACAGCAGATAAGGTGAAACCATATTGTCATCTACAGCATCAGTGATGGTGATAAAAGGTAACAAAAAGTCTTCATGCCATGGATGCATCTTTTGAATCATCAGTGAAACTCATTCACATATGACTAGGTTAAAAGTTTTTGAAGACTTTTTTTACAGGACCATATAGGAACTCTGAACCAGAAGGAAGGATAGAATTCACTTCTAAAAAGCATAACTGGGAAACTTGCCTGTTTTCCTGCAGTTCTTTCTAATATTATTAGTTTAAACAGTCTTCTGCTACATACAACGGACCAGGCAAAGGCTTTACAGGAAACAGAGCTATGTCTCTCCCCATAAAAACAGTAATGTTAGCACACTATTAATGGTGATAATAAGGAAACAAATTAAAGTTGTCTAGGCTTTAAAACCATAATCACTTTCTTTTAACTTGCATGGACTCTTCTTTAATGCACTATGCTATATCAACTAGGAAGTCTTCTTTTTTTTAAACTGTGAGCATACATGATATCACAGCCTTTTTAATGAATATGGCTTTACATATGACATCTGTAAGGGACTGACTTGCCTTTGCCTGTTTGTTTTATTGTAACAAAGAGAATGACTTTAAGCACTAAAGGGATCCTTTAAACATCACCATGTTTGTAGTAACACTTCGTAATATAGAATAGAAATGAAATGTTAAGCACTAAAGGGATCCTTTAAACATGACCATGTTTGTAGTATCACTTTGTAATATAGAATAGAAATGAAATTAAGTCATTTTTCAATACCCTAACCTCTGTTAAACTGGTGAGCAAGATATATTAGCATCACAGTAATGTCTTTCTGCCTATGTAACACAACAGTGATGGCCCAACAGTTTTGTAGAAGATGAAGTTCCCTATCTGTGTCTCAGTCCTGTGATCTAACTTCTAGCTTCATGAACCATCTAACTAGCCATGAGCAATTCCAGAGTCTAAAGTCAGTGAAATTAGATGAATTTCAAAAGAGCAAGAAGTGAAAGTCACCCTGTAATCCCTTAATCAGCATCTTCTAACTTAAAAAATTATGCTAATTTCAGCCACTTACCCATTGAAACTTATTTATTAACATTTTCGTTACTAACAGATAGCAACTATAATTAATGACCTCAGGTTACCTTTATTTTCCAAGTAAAAGGTCCAGGATAAGCAGTAAATTTGTGTCATTTTTTACCCATCTAAAATATAAAGGTCAAATAGGGGCCATTTCAAAAGCCACAACCCATAATGAATAAACACATCCAATCTCAGGAGCTGTGATCCTAAAGAGCATTAGGAATGAATGATTAATGACATTAATCAATGAATGACCTTTAATGAACTTCTAGACATGTCTTTAACCAAAAAGAGTAAGTGGCAACTCAGTGGTTAAAGTGGAACATAAACCACCTTTCTAAGTCCTGCTTAACATCCTATTACTCTGAAGTGGAGGAATTAATTTAACTGAAAATTATATGGCACTAAATACTGAGCCGTTGATTGAGGAAGATGTATTCTGAGAATGGATAGAAAATTGGTTGAAGTACACATTTTTGCTCTTTAAATTTAAATTAATTACTTTTAACGTTCCTGTTTTATAGTTCCTCACACTCCCTAAGAGCAACTACTTCTTATACCCACCCACCTTGGCTCTCCAGAGCTACAGCTTACTCTTTGGTTCCATGAAACAGTCAATCTGATATTAAGTAAAAAGGTACCAAAGATGGAAGTAAAATAAGACAGTTGTATGAGACAGAGCTTTGAAAAATTCACTTGTCAGTTCAAAAGGATTCCAAAATTTTGAAAAGCTAACTTTTTTCCATATAGATATTATTCCAGATCACGTCTCACCCATTGCACTGCTGTGGAAAGCCTGCATAGAACTCTTACCAGCTGGTTTTTGTGAACAGAAAAGCAACTGTGTTATATCTGATCAACTTGGGACCATCAGGGAATTGAGTGCACAAATCCGGCGATACTGAACATGGAGAAATGAATTTAATAGCAGACATTGCCTCTCTGGTATAGATTAGAGAAAACCTGAAAGAACCTGAACTCCCCACACTATCCTTCCTATGGTTTGAATGAAAAGCTGGAAATACATTATTATTTCAGTTTCCAAACTGGGTAACTTCTTCCTCAAAAAAGAAAAGCAGTCTGGTGAAATAAAAGCCTTAAATTTTCTTTCAGTTCTTTTGAAACTTCCACATTTGCTTCCTTTAAAAGCAAGCTTCCTGGTAGACTCTCTGATGAAAGGATAAGCAAATTAAACAGAAAGACCCAGCAAGGATCTGAGGAACAGCCATGAGTAGAAGACTCCTAGTAACACAATCAGTGAAAACATAATCAGTGAAAATTAGAGCACACTGAATCAGCTGCCTCTACAACTATCAAGAGAAAATGATTGTCCCTGGTGGGAATCCCACTGAGATGAGTCAACAGCAGAAACTCTCTCTCTCTCAGAGGCCTTCAGACTAAAAGCAGATTATTGCCTACAAGTGTACAGGATTTATCACAGAATGGAGTGGGAAAAAGGATTTGTGGACTGTGCAAAAATCATTATGGGATGTTTCAAGTAAATTGTGGGAATGTTAAAAAATTTTTATGGGATGCTTAAAGGAAGGACTGAAGATGGGGAAGGAGGGTACCCCAGGCAAACTGGGGAGGAACAAACATGGGAAAGTAGAAAGGAAACATGACAAAACCAGTTTCATGTGAACAAGTAGCTGGTCAACAGGTTTGTTTGTCCAGATCACAGACTGGAGGAACAGGTTCAGGCTGATGGACACACTCATGTTTATGTAACAGCTGTATGAATTTTACAGGTATCAGTACAGGCACCACTCTTCATGGTGGTCTGTGTGGCCACAATCACATTAGATTTGTGTGCTCATACTGGGAGTACCTTGCCTCTGGGGTCAGGGAGCTGTAGCTGCTTCACCAGCATGGGTTGGGACAGGAGAGTCCCCCAGGTCTCCCAGTCCAACAGGTAGTCTAGTAATTCTTGCAGAACAATTTGGAAGACTGGAAACCACCATGTTTTCAGAGAGGTATTTCAGACAGTCACTGAATCCTCCTTTGAGCTTAGAAACTTGAAAATTGTGAATTAGAAGATTCTCCATCCCTGGAGATATTCAAAACCCAATTAGACATGGCCCTGATCAATCTGTGGTAGTTCACCCTGCTTTAAGTAAATGTTTGGACCAGGTGGTCTCTATGGGTCCCTCCAACCTCAGCCACCCTCTGATTTTCTGGCAAAAAAAAATTATCCACCTCTTTTCCAAATGCTCTAAAATTATACAGTAGAAATGTTAACAAAAATGTTAAGTGAAAACTCTTTGGGGGCAAAAGATTCTTTTCAAGAAGTTCTATGGTCTATAAGGCCTTGGCACACAGGTTTTCCCCACATAAGCCTTGAGCCATGTGACTTTGCCTCCCATACCACTGCTAGTGTGTGGTTCAGAGCTGCTTCAGATTCATGTAATTCAAAATGTGGAAAGACCATGAAAAATATAAGATAACCATCTAGAGGAAGACCATTACAGATAGACAGAATTTAATCAACCCCCCAGTTTTATCATAGGGTTAGTAGAAACCATTTTAAAAGGGAAAAACTCAAACCAGAGACTGTTATCAACATACAATACAATGTGTTTATGGTAAAACATTGCCTCAGGGGAGAAACTGATATTTTCAAAAACAGAAATAAAATGTTTTTCTATAAAACCTCAACTCTTAAAATATTTATATTTCACTTGAAAAGACTTGTCTAATAAAATACTTCAAGATCAAGAGGAATCACTGAGGCATTTAGTCTGCCTTTGCACGTATCTCAAGCAAAACAATATACCAAATTACTCCTGTAGTCACATCAGTAATAAATGGGTTTGACTGAATCATACCTTTCAGAAAAAAAAACATCCAGGACTGATCTGGAAATACCAAGAGGTGGAGAAAGTGTCATTTCTCTCATAAGTAATTTCAATTGTTAACACTGGCAACAGTAAAGACATGCTTTATTTCTAACTTGAATGAATTTAACGTTCAGACATTAGTTCTTGTTGTGATTTTCTCTGATAGATGAAGGAGGCTTAAATAGCCAATATTTTCACTCCATGAAACTTAACAACTGTAAATCACTCAAGATGATTGTGCATTATGCAGGAAAAAATACTTGGCAACTTTAAAGAAAATTTAAGAAACAAAAAGAAATAAACTGATCTTACTGAATTTTGAAAGCAGTCAAAAGCCATTCCAGACCAGAATCACTGAATTTTGAAAGCAGTCAAAAGCCACTCCAGACTGGAATTAAAGAAAACTTTTATGCCCCTAGAACACCATGCCTCCATCATTAGAATGTTTTTCTTCCCCTAAAGATTTTTGCAGCATAAAGGAGGAAAGATGGAGCTGTAGCAGGTGATGTTCTCCAGGCCTCCACTACAATCAGATCTACAAGGAAACACTCAGGCTAGCATACCCCCAAACTTCCCAGGACAGCCTTATTTATTACCTTACCTCCATCACTTCTCTGTCTTTCTCTTTTTCTGCCTCTTCTAGATGGCTTTGAACCACTGACAATAAATGATCTTGTTATGTGTTTGAGTTTGAGCGAAAGCCAAGCAGCTCTGCTATTGTTAAGGACTTCTAAGCTTTACTAAGAAATGTAGCAACAGTGGGATGGTTCAGAGCTCACACTAAACTTTACCTAATGATACTGGTTACTGGGGCCCAGCAAGCTGTTATTGACACATCACTATTTGAGTGACATATAATTAATCATTATATCACTAACCAGAATCAACGGTTATAACTGTAAGCACCTTTCATTAACCTTCCCACTGAATAACTTGCACTAGCTTCAAGTTTAACCTAAGTAAGACTGTTTAACCTATGAGCCTTGTGGCTGTAGGAAAGTATCCTGGGGCTTTGTCACCTTGGTATTTACTGGAATGCAATTGTATTCCAGTGGCAAAATAAATGTATACTTCTCTCTGATTAGAAAAGAATTCTCTGTCAAACCTTGGATATATAGCACTGCCCAACATCCCCCTCCTCAAAAAACTCCCAAAACACCACCATAAAAGAAAAAGAAAAAACAGATACATTTTCTTTCACATTAATGCAAGGAGAATTATTCTGGATGACCCTGCTGGCAGCAGCAATCTTATAATCATACTATGCTTTTAGAACATGGGTAAACAAAGTGTGGAAAGAACTATTATCTAGAAATACTGTACCGTATTTTTACTTAAATCACTAGCTATTCAAGTTCTGTGATAATGGAGCATTGTCACTAAAAAAGAATTATTAAAAAAGCCTAAAATTAAAAAAAAAAAAAGAGAGAGAAAAGAGATAATTTTTGAAATCTCAGGTCTCCACCATGTATAGTCAATGGTGAATGACTACATAAAAACTGTTGAGGTTTAAGACTCTTTTAATACTGCTGGAAAGTAAAATATTGAGATGTGATTCCTTTTGCTTATATATTTTTTGCCATGGAGCATTCCATGTTTCACTTTGATGCTTAGTCTATCCTCAGCATCCTGTATAAAGTTTGCTTACTATCCCCTTTGAAAAGAGAACACAGATCTAAGGACAGGAGCATGCAAGTCATTCAGAGGAAAAGGTCTGGTGGCTAAATATGAGCCTTACTGGTTATTTCCTATGGCAGAAGTAAAACAAAGTGTGGATTGCATCCTAGTAGCATAGTTCAGTCAAATACATAAAATTTTTCTGTCTGAAGCATAGGACAAATGAACAGAAACACATATGCACATGTATCTTCTGACTAGTAAGTTGTTAGAAGGTCAGATTTGGTGCTTATCCAAGGCTTTTAGTCACTGCTCCATCACATTCCCATTTACATCAAACACTTCCATTTCCTAATTGAGTTACATTTTCTCTTTCATTTAAAGGATGGCTCCAGCCTGGTGTTTTGTGGCAACAAGACATCAAGATTGTGATGTTGAGCTCTTGCTTCTATATATTCCATAGCCAGATTCCATAGGTTAGCCCCAGTCAAACTTATTTGGATATATTTCTGTGTCACATCTTGTGTATCTGAAACTAGTTGCTTGTTTTCATACAGGGAACTACCAATAAAAAGACTTATTCTGGTTTTCTCCATTGTACTGAACATCACTAAGTATCCAGAGGAAGGTATTTTGGTATTTTAGTTCAGCTTATGGATGAAAACACAAGTGAGAACATGATTTTGGAAGAAATATGGAAAGACTAAGCTGTTATGAAAACATCTCAGCAAGTCTGTGGCATTAGAGATCAAGACAATCATGCTGTAAAGTAAAACATGAAAAATTCATATTGAAAAGATATGGATAATAACCCAAGTTCCATCAGTTTCAATTAATTTTTCTCCATTGCATTCAACTCACTAATTACAACTCCAAGAACTGAGCCACAGTCCTTTGTTTCTGAGCATAAAGGGTCTAAATTTAAACAGGACTGATAAGGAACCCTTAGGCTTTTATTAAATCCAAAAGAACTAGGCATTGTCAGATGAAATTTTTTTGAAGGGGAAGGGAGAAAGAAGCAGAAAGCAAGTCAAACCTCTGAGTCAACCAGTCTAGGGCTGGCACCAGTGGCTAAAAACAATTCCTGTGCCTTCAGGTGACCCAGACATCCAAAAGTCTGTCAAGGGATAGGTAACAATAATGAGGTAGTTTCAGTTAATATTAGGTCCCACCTACCAGAGATACCATCAGGAAACTAGAATCCATCCATCTAGGGATTTACCTTATGACAAAATGAAAATAAAACACATCTCCAAAAAAAGAAATCAAAAAAAAAAAAGGAAATGTTACTCCAACTTATATCCTGGAACTTCCAAAAGAAAAATGTTGCAAAGATTTTTTCTCTGAAAAATGTTAAAATCAGTATTAAGAGCAATGTTTTTAAAAACAACATTCTTGGCCTAAACCAGCATGAAGATTTCTCTATTAACTACTCTGTGCTGAGCAAAACAAGGAATTTTAACTTTTGGTCTGAAGTTCTCATAAGTAGTACTGGACAAATAACAAACCAAAAGCCTGGTAGATCAATAAGAAAGTTAAGCTAAAACTGAAAAATTGTAGCATTTGGTTACTTGAGCTTTGTGTTTAGAAACATTGTTTTTCAATTCCAATAGTCATAGTCTGAAGCACTCTCTTTTCCTGTTTGCCCACACTGCCATTTCTATTGACTACATTTAAACCAACACAGAAAGACTATGAAGGTGAATGTGATATAAGAAAGGGAAGGGGGGAAAGAAGAAGAAAACAAGCAGTGGTTTATATCTAGTATTGCAACTTCCCTTCTGAATAAGTAATCAGTGAACTGAATATTTCGTAGGAAAAAAATGGGGAAGTAGAAGACAAGCACAAAAGGAGTGAAAAAAGAAACAAAAGGAATGCATACTACCTCCAGCAGTCTTGATTTTTCACCAGTACAAGCTATTACAAACATAATTGACTTTTTATGTTGGCAGCTGCTGCTCTTTCAACAATTATAGGCAAAGAGCATCATATTATTCTGGTTTATCCATGACATTAATTAAACATTCAGCTCTGCAGCACCCACCATGATTCACTACCCCTACATAGCGTAATAAATATACATTCCCAGTTCATTATGTAGGGTAAAAGTGAAGCATAGAGTCCATGCCATAACAAGTCATTTTGCAAGCAATTCCACTTCATCCAAACGTTTTACAGTAGATGAAAGTCAGTGAAGCATAAAGGGCTTTCATAAGACCATCTCAATCTCCTGCATGGGCAAATGGCTTCAGAAAGTATGTCGATGCATAAAAGTTTCTTTTTCTTTCCAAACAATTCGAGACAAGCTGGTGAACAAATATGCCTATGGGAGGCAATGGGATCCACACTTTGGTATAGGAAGTGAAGTAGTTGAAAATTCAGAGAATGGATCAAACACACTACTAATTCTGTGGGAAAAGTTTTTCCTGTCTACCAGCAGCATCCATCTGTCTTTCATAGGTATGGAAGCTCTTCTGTTCAGGGGCCAGTTTAAGGGACAAAATTTTGTTTGAATGAGGTTTTACTGTACTGCCAAGAGAATGACAGGCACACTATAGCTCAATATCCAAGTGTATCATGTTTCTAAATGTTTATGAACTTACAGGTGTCCATATCAGCAGATGAAGCACTTATGTACTTTTGTACATTTAATGTACAAATTGGTACATCTTCAGTGAAAAGAATTTTAAAAGGTTTAGTGTACACCAGGTGAGGATTTAGTCAACTATACAAATTACACAACATAAAGTAATTTTAAGGAATTTTTTACTTGAACATGTCATTGTAAAACTATTTTGGACACTTAATCACTCTAGGAAGTGTCATCCTGCAAATTATTGCTTGCAAATGTACTCGTGTTATGATAAGACTTGCTGTATCTTCTGTTTCCTTGCCATTGATCACAGTAGAGTTCATTTTGAAAAGATAGTGCTAGTATCTGGTATTAATATGCTGATAGTTCTATGAGGATTTTGTATGTTTCAGCAACCCTTATAATTCCTTGCCAAAGGAGCAGAGGCAAAATTGAGAAAGCATCCAGTCTCAGTCCTGATTTTCAGCAGAATCAGTGCTTTCAAATAATTTTTAATCAGAGAGACTAGGAATCCTATGAAATATTTACAAGAAAGCACATCATATCTATAGTGGTTCTAGTCTGTGACTGCAACATATGGTTTATAAATTGAAACAGGTGTGGGAGAACAGGTGGTCACAGCCATTCAAGGACATAGCTGAAATTCACCATGAGGAAAAGAAAAAAAAATAAAATATTAAGTAGCTCATAGAATCATAGAATATCCTGAGTTGAAAGGGACCCACAAGGATCATTGAAACTCAATGCCTGGATGGTAAATGGTAACATGTTTTAGTAATTACAAGTTTAAAGCCAAATGATGAAATTGAGACAACACCTTTCAGGACACAAAGTTATCCCAGTCTGAACATTACAGTGGAGATTCTAGACAAAACCCCTCACGTTTTATAACACAAAGCTATTAAATGTATAATGAAAGAGAGATGCTCTAACTTTAGCTTGTAAGGTAATTTGCAGACTTAAGGACAGAAATCACAGCTCTTCAATGGGACCTTGTGATTTTGTCACATATCTCCTAGAACAAACTTATGACAACTGCCTTCTTCCATACATTGCCCTAGCTCAATTTTTGTTAAAAATGGGTAATAACTTTAGAAAAAGATAGTGTTTGTCCATCTTAACTTCGAAAGAATTAAACCAATGTGTAAGAAACAAATGATACAGAGGTCAGTTGTCTGACTTCATTCAGATGTCAAACAAAACCCAACCATCAATTGGTTCTCTTGTTTGATGGATCTTTAGATCCTGTAGTAGATGTCACCATGCAATAATATTAGTGTTGGTGCAATACTTGTTCTACTTTGAATTTACACTGCAGTCAATTTGCTTCAGTCATACAAACTCTGCAATACATCTAAAACAAATTCACATGCAAAGGACAAAAATATAACTAGTACAGCTCTCACATCCCTTGAGTATTCGAGCACATCTTAAAAGATCATCCATCTTGTACTTTAATTCTCTATAAGGATAAGTTTCGTTATTCAGTTAATTTCCAATTTTCAAAACAGAGCATCTCACATATCTTTAATAAGAGCATCAGGTCCATAAATTACATGCTTGGATGGTTCAGTAGTTGCCCCTTGGATCACAAAAAATGAGTGCTTTTGAAAACAGAACACTCATGCACTTTGGCACTGCAGTACAGTAAATAAAATAAGCTCAAATTCAAATATACCTGGAGTCTGCATTTTTAGTCCAAATCAGCAGCAACTGTTGGTCTGACTCTGGGAACAGCTGAATTCCCACAACATCAGAAAGGTAGGAGGCTGAAGTAATTTGTGCTTTCTTAAATGCATTGGACTTATGCATTTAAGATGTATGCACTCTACTAAAATTGATCATTCTATTTTTTAATATTCACAAACCAAAATAATTTAAAATAAAATTAACTTGTTCTAACCTCTGCCTGAGACCAAATTCCTTTTGGCATTTGGTTACTGAAAAGCTATTTGCAGGAATGTAGGAACTGACATGTCAGATCAAACTAATAGTCCATCTAGAGAGTATATTAAGTGTGCTTATCAACTCTCACAGTTTTCCTCTGAAAGTCTGTATTCAAAAACTTCCTGTTTATTTTTAATCTTGTAGACAACAATCAAACCAGACCATTAATTTCAGGCAGCAATTTACCATATGTGCTTCCATGTCTTTCCTATGGATCTAAAAACTCCTAAAAGCATAGTGCCTAAATGGTATATTTAATATGCTCTTACTAAATTGTGCTGTCACATGCAGTCAGAACAAGTATTCTGCCAACAGCAGACCAAATTCATCCCTAGCAACACTCCACAGAAGCCAATGGAGTTGCACCAAGGATAAAAGTAGCCAGCTATGCTTCATATTTACTGCTTCTTTCCATCCATCTGCATTAAAGAAAGAATAAAATAGATAAACACTCACAACGTTTGCTACTCCTAAAGCAAGTCAGCTAAAATTACTTTTAAACTGGTAAAACTACTTCATTTACTAGGCAGAAACATTATTATAGCTGGAAATTTACAGTTAAAGCATTTTATCCTATAGTAAACTCTCTTTAAAAAAATCGATTTACAGGAAATTTTCTTTGAGGGTGCTTGCATATGCAATTAAATTTCATTTAAGTTGATGAGATTTAAGCAGTGTTTAAAGTTAAGCACATGTTTAAGTACTTCCCTGAATTAGTCCTACAACTATATACCTTATCAGTAAGCAACCTAGGTGTTTCTTTAATACTCTTTTTAGACTTGACATCATCTTTACAAATAGTGTATTGCTGCAGATAAAAAATCCAGATTAAACTATTAGATTAATAGTTTATGTTCTTGTGCAGGTCTGCAGTTTGTAGGGTTTTTTAGGATCAACTTTATTGAAAAGAAATGTCAGAGGTAATGATCTGCTGCCCCTACAAGTACATTATCAATGCACAACTGAATAGTTTTGGATCCATGTTTTATAAGCACAACTATGGTTTTCACTGTTACCAAACTATTTTAAAAAGGTGACATTCACATTGAATGTGAAACAAAACAAAAAGGAGAGCTCAACAGATGTCTAATGTCAGTATAACATACCACTGTGTATTAAGAAAAAAAGTCATCTTTGACATACCTGATTTTCTAAAGATGCACAGAGATGGTTTCAAGTGAGCCCAACGAGTCTAAACATAACTATGTTCCAACCAGTTTTGGGAGATGATTCCATTTTCTCTTCACATGTCTATGATGAACTTGATCTATCTATTCCTGTTGCCCTGCAAAAGACAAATAAAGGGGCTCAAATGAGATCAGACTTGACTTTAAGCAACTTGACAAGTTACAGAGAATATGCAGAAGTCATTCATTCCGTGAGGTTCAAGTACCAAATATCACTTTTATGATTTGTAGATGGTAAAAATGAGTTCGTGGAGGTGAGCCTGGGTAAAATCTGAAGAGTTTAATTTGCACCATTTACTTTGCAAGCTGCCATAACTGCATCCTACAGAAATTAAAATTCCAGGACACTGCTGTTGAGGAACCTCACAGTAGTAAGTGTAATGAGCCAAATGAAGCGAACGATAATCCTATTTAAAATAAAACCATCACAAATCGTGACAGCAAAAGACATTCTTTGCATAGGAATATTCTAGACTTATATATATATATATGTGTGCTTATATGTACATGTACATGTGTATATGTGCATACAATACATGAGGTGAGGTTTCTGACAAGTTACATTCAATTCTGCTAATATTGCAAGTTTACATGCTGCCTTAGGCTATTTTTAATTGAATTCCTCTATTTATACATGAACTGTATTTTAAAAAAATAAATCCCTGAGGACTGCAGTGTTTGATACTGGATGATTTTGTTCAATGCCACATCATTTTAATTCATATTGAAGGAGACCTTGTTAGAAGCAGGCTGTAGTTGCTTAAGCTTTAAATGTCAGGTAGGGTCGGGGAGGGGGGTGATGTTTAGTTAATGTAAAAGACAGTTTCCTAAGTAGAATTAAAGAGCATAATTTGTCAGATAGACCATTTAAGTAAAATGGAGTGTCCTTTTCAGCTCACAGCCTATTAAAGAGGGAAAAAAAAAAAACCCAACAAGAACTCAATTACCAATTGCATTTCTGGAGAGTTCAACAAGCCTCTAAATATATTCCATAAGAGACTGAAAACTCTTATGTTCTGACCTGTATTGCACTTCAATAGTGTAAGGAAACCAAAAGAAAGGAAATTATTGGGGGAAAAAAAGAAATCCATGTATTATGGTTAAAATGAAGAGTTTAGCAGTTGTTTAACTGAATTTGCTTTTCTAAATTTGGATAGTTGATTGCAGTCTCAGAATGAAAAGAATGTAATTTACAGTAAAGAGGTGACAAACTTGCAACACCACTAAGAATTCTTTGTAAGTCACTCCAACACAACATTTTTTCTTATTTTTCTCTTAATTAGAACCATACAATAGTGCAGAGAGTTTAAATATGAACAGCAATAATAGGTGTTATAAAGCCTCATTACAGAACCAGTTTCAGCCCTAGGATCTTAAAATGCTGTAGAAAGAGATGTATTTCCATTCAATGTATAGCATGGCTAAGAATAAAACCTGGTCTCCCAAGCCTTCTTAGATTTTGCTGCCTCTGTCCTCTCCCTCTCATATTTCTTCCCAGGGTCTGGAGAAAAGGGACTATAACTGAAATACTTAGTCAAAAGCACAAAGTAAAATAAGTTCAGGACTTCACATCCAATTCAATATATCTGTGCAGAGGGGAAAATCAGAGTTCCAGTATTTCTTTACAGGATTTCAAAGGTGGAGATCTGCCTGAGATATGTAGTATGTATTTAGTGAGCTTGATTTGTCCAAGGTGCAGCTTAGTCACTGCACATAGCCTTTTTTCTGTTGATCTGTCCATATAACCTCAGACAGAGATAAAAGGTTCCCTGAATTATTTCAATCTGTTTAGCTATCCCAAGATAAATGCTCACAGTTTTCAAATTCTATCTGTATAAGGCTTCTGAATGGGAAAAAGGAGAAAATTCAGATAAGCAATAAATTTATGGTAACTATGTGAAATGCAGCAATTTTCACTTATGGAAGTTAACCACCTTCCTATGCATGACTGTAATTACTAAGCCTCAAAATTCAACTTGACAGAACCTGGGGAGAAGTCAGGATGCATATACTTCAGTTTTTTATTTTGCTAGTCCATTCATTAGTATTCTTCTCCCAACCTCATATGTCCACAAAGCAAGCAAACGCTCTAACTTCAGCTTAACAAAGATGGCTTAAAAAATCTCTAGCAGTAAGTTAAAATAAATATTAGCTTCAATTAACATTCTAAACAACAATTACATGCAAAAAGGAAAGAAACCTCACATATACTTTAATTTTGTTTAGGTTAACACCCATAGGTCCAGCACTTCCCAGACTTTACTGGGATCCTTCACATAGTCCTCCAGTCCCCTCCACTCCCAGCCCCATTTATGCATTCCACCAACATATCTCTTCCTTTAGGCTCTTCTACTCCCACTTATGTTGCCTTTCAGGGATAGAGAGGGAGAGAAAAAAGAGGGCCTGGATTTTGAAACTTTTCTGCTTGGCTGCTTCATAGATGATTAGGGCAGCTGCCCTCTTTTATGCCTTTCTGCTAACCTCAGAATGGAGGGATGCTCTTCAACCCCAGGTGTTTGCAAGGAGCATTCCTCCCTCCTGAAACACTATAAAGTGTGACAGAAAACTACTTTTGAGTTTTCATGGAGTGGGAGGAATCACTGGCTGGAGTGTGTCTCATTATTTCTGAGCTCAGATTCCCAGATGAATGCAACAAACTGTGCCTGTGTGCTCTCATCTACATGAGTTAGTATCCTTTTAACTCATTGGCTTTAACAACAATATAACTTAGGATAAAATTTTTCCCAGTGGTTTTACTCCAAAATGCTCTCTGAAAGAAAATGCATGTTTCTGTAGTTAAGTGCTTTGGTTAAAAAAAAAAGTAAAAATTATTTATTTGGAATATTATTAATCTGGAACATTAAAGTCGGTAGATTCATGCTACCTTAAAATAAAGAAATAAAATAAATAAATTTTTGAAAGACCAGGAGACATGGTTGAGCTGTGAAGTAGGTCTTTGAAGTTCTCTGTGTCCAACTCTCTGCTGTGGAAGATTGACCCTGGCTACATGCCAGGTGCCCACTAAAGCTGCTCTATTACTGTCCTCCTCAGCTGGACAGGGAAGAGGACATACAACAAATGGCTCATGGGTCAAGTTAAGGACACAGAGATTACTCAGTAATTCCTGTCACTGGTAGAACCAAATCTTAAAACCCTTTCCCCACAACTCTCCCTTCTCCCTGGGCTCAACCTCACTCCCAAATTCTCTGTCTCCTCCCCACAGCAGTGCAGAGGGATGGGGAATGGTGGCTGTGATCAGTTCATCATGTGTTTCTGCTGCTCCCTCACACTTCCCCTACTCCAGTGTGGTGTCCCTCCCACAGGAGAAAGTCCTCCATGAATTCCTGCAACGTGAGTCCTTCCCACATGCTGTAGTTCTCACAAACTTCTCCAGCATGTCCTTTGCACAGGGTGCAGTCCTTCAGGAATGGACTGCTCTGGCATGGGATCCCACAGGGTCACAACTCCTGAACAGCAAATCTGCTCCTGCATGGGCTCCTCTCTTCATGGGGCCACTGGTGCTTCCAGGAGCCTGTTCCAGTCCAAGCTTCCCTCAGGGTCACACATGCCTTTTGGTATCCCCCTGCTCCAGTGTGGGGTCCTCCACAGAATGCACATGGATTTCTGCTCCACTGAGGATCTCCATGGGCTGCAGGTGGACAGTCTGCCTCACCATGGTGTTCACCACAGATTGCAGAAGGACTTCTTCTCCAGAGCCTTTTTACCTTTTTTTTTTGGACCTTTTTACCTTAAGGATCAGTCTTTTCCAGATTTTTTAAGTGGTTTTATTTGGCTGACTTTACAATAGCTTACTTCAAAATTAATTTGGTGCTCGTGTACCTATCCTAAAACAAGAATCTAAGTCACAAAACACCATGGCAACTTTGTCCACTGTCTCCACAGAAAACTTAAAGATGGTGTAAATAACCCCCTCCTTCTTCCTTGGCCTTGGATTCTGCAGAGCTGTTGATGTCATACATTCTTACTCCTCTCTTGCCCATTGGTTGTGCAGCAGTTAATCTTTTTTCTTACAGATATTATCCCAGAATCACTACCACGTTGTGCAGCAGTTAATCTTTTTTCTTAAAGACATTATCCCAGAATCACTACCACCATCACTGATGGGCTCAGCCTTGGCCAGCCATGGATGTGTCTTGGAGATGACTGGCATTGGCTCTTGCTGCACATGGGGAAGCTTCTCACAGATACCACTCCTGTAGCCCCCCCTACTCCCAAAATCTTACCATACAAATCCAATGTATCTGTTTAAGTTATCAGTCTGTTAAGGAAACTTAGTATAAACAATGTTCACAACTTTAACAAAAATTCCCAATAAAGGCTTTCTACTAAAAGTGTGGCATGGAATATTTTAGTTTAGATGAAACTTTTCAAACTCTGCAGGCCTTAATTTGGCATCACATTTTTTGTAGAGCTCTGCTACTAGCACGGTGGAGTGTTCATATTCACTTTCAAAGCTCAAGACATAAAATTTCTTTTTTGATGGCTTTCTAGAAAATGCAGCCTTACAGTTCTGGTAATAATGAATGCCTGCCAGCAAAATCCCTGTAATGATCATCACCAACACACTCTGAGAGAGTCCAACTACTTTAGTAATTCTCTCATCAATTTTGGTAAATGTTCACTTTAGAACATAATGTATTTTGTAATTATGCTGTCAGAAATATGGGCATATTGATTTGTGTGAAGAATCGAAATGCTGTTCTTCACCAGTTCTCAGCTTTGTCATTGCTGAAACTGCTTCTGATTTTCTTGTATTTCTTGCTGTTTGCACATATGTCAATTTTAAACCTTCCATTTTCAAAACTAATCTCAGTTTCAAGGTATATAAATTGAAGGGCTTTGGGTTTTTTTCTCCCATAGGTCATCAAGCTTCAGTTGAAAAGTTTTATCATTTACAGAGAAGGATTTCTATAAAGCATTTTCTACTGTATGGTATTTGGATAGTTCACTGGATTCTCTCCCAAACTCTTCACCCTGGAAAACTGAAATTTTAGTGAGGTTGGAGGAATAAACAAAAATCAAATATTGTAAAAAAGTGAAAAATTTACTTGAGCTAGAAGTCAGAAGAATTCCTCCAAGGGGAAGTCTTCAGAAAGCTAAGTATATGAGGTACTGCTCTTACTGATATTAAAAGTAAAATATAGTTTTATTGAAAATGCTTACAGCATTTATCATTAGGCATACACAATTAGTATTGTAGCTACATACTTGAAAAATAAAACCAAAGCAAAAAAAAAGGAATAAAAAAACCAAAAAAACCCAACCCAAACCAACTAAAAAATAACAAAAAAACCACAAATGCTGCTATCCTTCTATCTACCTCAAATTTCCTTTCAAAATCATATTTACTGCCAGAATTTAGGATTCAAACATTTTGGTCCTCTCTTATTTTTGCTCCTACTCATAAGTCCTCAGTATTATGAAACTGCAGTTTTAATGTGCAAAAATGCAATAATTACATGAAAATTAAACTAGCAAAGCTCAATCCATATAGACAACTGAGATCTCATAGTGGAATCCCAGTTAATCACTGTCTGACTCCCTGATGTCCACAAACCTTATTCATAAACAGCACCAATACACAACTATTTGCATGAAAATAAATCATCTCAGTTAATGGTTGCTGCATTTACAGGCTGCTCACTTTTTCTGTCTTCTCCTATCTGGTCAGATTCATGTGAAGTTTTGCTCCAACCTTCAGCTACCAGGCCAGATTACACAGTTTCTGTTCTATCTACACTTCAGATGCTGCACAGCAATATTTTATGTCTTCTGCTTGTCTGCAACATTAGCTGATATAGACTATGAACTCTACAAGTAGGAAACCTAGAAAGAATACAAGAAACTTGTCCAGAATTTTGGATGTTCTACATGAAGCATCTTCTTTCTTTTCATATAAGTAAAGAATTAAATACAAGAAACTTGTCCAGAATTTTGGGTGTTCTACATGAAGCATCTTCTTTCTTCTCATATAAGTAAAGAATTCCTTTATATGATCCCTGACATTTTCCTGTATAGAGTCTGGAGAGAGGTGACTGGCTTCCTGGCACTATCTATTAAGTTTCCTGGTTCCACACTGAAAATACTGTTTGCATAAACTCAGGCTCCGTGAGCATTTCCAGCACTTCCTTTAATCAGACCTGCTTTCAGGAGCATGAAGTTTAAAACTCAAATATACATGAACAACAATCTGTTCTAGAGGTGGATTAACCATGAGCAAACTGCAAAGCCTGCTCACTGATGAGATTAGGCTGTTTACAATTTCCTGCCCTGACTCAGATTCCCTATACAAATGTAAGCAATATTTTTCTCCCCTATGTGGGCAAAATTCCCAAATCAAAGTCACATTAAGATGATAAACAATTTTATATTTTTAAGATGCAGTTATTATGATGATGAGACACATAAAACCAATGTTCTCAGAGAAATAATTTTAAATTGCTACTTATAGCCAAATAAATACTGGATAAAATATTTTCTGATGCTCACAACCATTGTCATATTTTCCTTTCATTTTTAGCCCTCTCTGCCTTACCAGTGCAGAAACCTATCTGCTGCTTTCTGAAACTTGCAGCCCACCTTTAACACATTGCTCACTTGCCCTATTCGTTAGTGCTCACTGCCTATTCCTGTTTGCAAATTTCCACCTCCATTGGATCACTGAGAAAAGGCTCTAGGACAAAAAAAAAATCTTTACCTTACATCATTTTATTCTACACACTCAAGTGGTCATTGCTGCCTGGTAAAGGGTAATTCAGAAGCAGAATCTGAAGATGTCTTTACTACCAGAGATTGTGCCCTTGTATTCTCATTATTTTTGGTCCTTTCAGCAGCTATCCTTAGTATAACATTATGCTTTCTATCATATGTCTGAACATATTTTTATTTCTTTTTACTTGCTTCCATGAGTTTAGCAGATCATACATTGTGGTATTTTTGGTATAATTGTATTTCAGCAATGCCACTGAGTTTTATATTCACTAACTACTGCCATAATCTGAAACTCCAGTAAATTCCAGTGAATCTATTCAATTTTCAATTATAACAAAGTCTAATTTAAACTTTTCTTCTGTTTAGATCCTTACAATCTGAGATTTTTTTCTTCTTTTACCATTTTGAGCTCTCAAAGTCAGTGACATACACTGCAAAGTTGTGTTATACCAGTACTTCACACTGTATTTAAGGTGAGGTGTAGCCACAGTTTTCAACAGAAATAGTATATTCATCACTGATTTTATCATCCTAACAGTACAAACTGAGAAACATGTTTTTCTTCATCACTACAACTGCACTACATTAAGGATTTGACAGACTTTTCACACAATAACTTCCAAACTTTTTTTGGTTTTTGGCCAGAATTCTTTTGTGCATACACTGATTTTTGATTTGCATTTTTGATTTATTATCATACTCCTGTCAGTACACCTCCCACCCTCCTGCATTGTTTCTAATTATGTTTCAGGTATAATGAATGGATTTTGTTCCTTGTTTCTTTTCCTAAATTTTACTATAGAATAATAGATTGTCTTCTTATTATAGGACTAAAAAGATTTTACATTGTGGTTTTGCACTGTTTGGGAAAAGAAAAGAGACAGCAGGAAATAATAAAGAGGTATAATCCAATTCTGCATTCTGGAAAGAAAAGGATCTACAATCATTTATAGTGTCAGAAGTAGTGTTTCTGGGAAGTGCAATGATGGGTTATGGTTACCAACCATCAGTCCCCTGTAATAATTAGTTCACAGAGGAGCTATCAGGCCAAATGTTTCCAAATTTGCATTGGAAGCCCTTCACATCATGCCACTTTTTTACTAACTGTGATTACTTCAAATCTTGAACACTTATAAAAGTATCTCTTTATTTCTGATACACTTCATATTTATCTTTGCTTATTATTTAGTATCAGGCAAGTAATTTATATCAACAGGCACCTCTTTGACCTTACTAGTTAAGGTGCAGTATTTCAAGGATACACACATTTTGGTTTTTCAACTGACATGAAATCTGCCAAGCAAACCTTTTCTTGCATCATATCAAAGATATCCTCTGTTACCTGGGAAAAGGTGTGGACACTCTCTTTTCTTCCAGGGCAAGTCCTGAGCATGATGACACAGTCACATGTCTATTCATAAAAGAGATTCAAACATTTCCAGATGGTTGAGGCAGCCTTTATGGAAGAGTCAATTTCAGAGCTAGTGTGGGTCCAAAGGTGACCTAGGTGGAGAATAAGCAACAAAGAAAAAATGATGCTGCAACAAAGAACACGTAATTTTGTGGCAATTTAATCTAATCATAGAATCATCAAGTTTGGAGGAGACCTACAAGGTCATCCAACCCAACCATCCACCTAGCACTATGGCTGTAACCCCTAACCCATATGACCCAGTGCCAGATTCAGACATCTCTTGAACACCTCCAGGAATGTTGACATCACCATCTCCCTGAGCAACCTGTTCTGGAGAGGGACTTTTGATGAGGGCATGTAGTTATAGAAAAAGGTGTGATACCTTTAAACTGAAAGAGGGTAGATTGAGATTTTATTATACTCTATTATAACACTAGCTGTGCTTTCCCTGTTCTGTTTGACAAGAACCTGCCATTCAAAAACAGCTTGGGTTTTTTGCCCATTCACTTTTTGTGTCTGAATTACAATGGCTTTATTTTAGATACAAAAATTATGGCTCAAAAATATAATGATGCAAAATAATGTATTTTAGAATATCTTTTTATAAATTCTGATGCCAGCACTTGTCCACAAACATGCCAAGGACCTGATGTAGTTCATATTGGACTGTCTATTGAAGCTGTATTAAACCCATATGAATCCCCCCCTGCAAACTATGCTTTTATCTCAAAACTGGTTTAGGTTGTGAGGAAAAAAATTAGGAAATAAACACTCATGCAGAAAAAAAGAGTGTGTCTCTCAATGCAGAGATGGTATATTGTGCTTTGAACAGATGGTTACTACAAACAGCAGTAGCCCTGCATGAACTATATGGAAATGGATTTTAATTCAGTACATTGCATTACAGATCCTAAGGCCAACCTTGTCATTATAATTTGTCATACAATTATGTATGGGTCCTATCTTGCTAAAGATTCTATCTGTCTTTTACTGCCCATGACTGTCATCTGGAAGAAAGTTCTCGATGAAGAGAAAAAAGCCTTTCCAAGCCCAGAAGTTAATGACCATAGTGATAACTGCAATTTATGCATTCTACTCCCCAAAATCTCTGAAGTACTAGTGACATCTGCAACTTCAGAAATGCATATGCCAAAGCGTGTGCTAACAGTAACTTACTGGCAGCAGCATGGTGATGGATTTTGGACCTTTTTACCTTAAGGATCAGTCTTTTCCAGATTTTTGAAGTGGTTTTATTTGGCTGACTTTACAATAGCTTACTTCAAAATTAATTTGGTGCTCGTGTACCTATCCTAAAACAAGAATCTAAGTCACAAAACACCATGGCAACTTTGTCCACTGTCTCCACAGAAAACTTAAAGATGGTGTAAATAGAGGAACTGGCAGAAACTCTTATTCTAGTCTGGTTTTAAGTAATTAGGGCAGGACTGTAGCAAAACTAAACTGGATGTGAAAATATAGATTGTTATGACTGCTCCATTTTCTGACGTCTCCCTTTCAGCACACTGTTCTAAGAGGCAAAACATTCCTATATGATGTGAGATCTTTCGACTTGAATGCATAATTTATCTATGCATTTCCTATTTCAGAATCTATTGTTTTGAAGAAGTCTCTTGTTCAAATATTTTTTTTCAGAAAATCTTTTTTAAATTATCTACTGCATTTCAGGGTTAACCCTCAAAGTACTCTGCCATTCATATTCTACACAGCAAATCAACAACTGCTGCTCATTTGTGATTCCTGCCAAACCACTACACTGTTCAGACTGAGACTAGCTCAAGACCCTAATATGGTGACAGGTGCTGGGAATGTTATTCTGTAAACTGAATAGCTGAATAGTATTCTATCAGCTAACAGCACATAGTCTTCTGAGATCTTATTTGAATATAGGAGGTGATAGCACATTTCCTTCTAACCCATATGTACTTCACAATATGCTGAGTTTGTTCTTCCTGCAATCATTATAGATGCTTGCATTTAAGTTCATACAAATTCTTACAGGATTGGGGTCAAAGTTCAAAAACAAGCAGTCAAATGAAGATGCAAATTCTTTTTTTAACTGGTTCACATCAGCTAACAATTGAATATAGGAGGTGATAGCACATTTCCTTCTAACCCATATGTACTTCACAATATGCTGAGTTTGTTCTTCCTGCAATCATTATAGATGCTTGCATTTAAGTTCATACAAATTCTTACAGGATTGGGGTCAAAGTTCAAAAACAAGCAGTCAAATGAAGATGCAAATTCTTTTTTTAACTGGTTCACATCAGCTAACAAATGCTCTTTTTTTAACTGGTTCACATCAGCTAATGTAGTAAATGCTTTTGTTCCTAATAAATAATGACAATTAGGAAACCAGAATATGCCTACACCAGAGATAGTGAGTTAGAACACTTTCTAACACAGGCAACAAAACCATGTGCATGGTAACAGCTACAAAATCATGCTTTTCATAAACCAATCAATCTTTGAGATTAGAGTTTGTTACGTTTCTTATCTCCACTACTTTTGCTGGAATTCTCTTTCACACTTCACTGCTCTACAGTACATATCCCTTTGGCCCTGCAGCACTGTTTTGCTGGGTTTTCTTTTTAAACTAAACAGCTCCTATCATTCTTTGTTGCCAAAAACATGGACTACTTACAAGAAACATTCACTAGCTCCCAGCCCCTGCTCTGTAATCTAAAGAAACCAATTTAGTCTCATGCTGTAAGATGGGTATTTTCTATTGATTCTGATATCTTTCTCCACTTCCTTTTAGAAAACATGTGATCAGACCTCCATATACAATGGTGCTTGCTATCCATACCAAGCATGGGATGCTTTATAGAACAGCCAAACCAGTATTTTGCCTTCAATCCTGCACTAGTAGCTTAAGTTGACCCTTTTCAGAGAGTAAAATTTGGCTGTTTTACTACAGTTGATCAATGAGATCAATGAGGGCTGTCTGATTGTGTTGTCAGGTCTGGCCTCAGGGAATCAGGAATGAGGAAAGGCTAGTGTAGCTGTTATATAGTGTGCTGTGGCCTCAGGGAATCAGGAATGAGGAAACACTAGTGTAGCTGTTATATAGTGTGCTAAACTTAAAGAAAGTATAGAAAATATGGGGCATTCTGCTTCCTTTCTTAAACTGAGTTGCAAATTGTAATCTTCCCTATCAATTGGGATATCCTGGAGGATACAGGCTGTGATACAGGGGATAGCAACAAGCAGCCAGGAGCTGGATAGGTAGTCACAAACAAATACAATAACAGATAAAGGAATTGCAGCTAGCTTTTATTAATCCTCAATGTCTTTTGGATTGCTGCAAGTAGGTATTTTATTATTGATTTTCTGCTAGATTCTTAACAATCAAGGGGGAGAGCAGTTGGTTTTGGCTTTTAAAACAAAGCAAGTTTTGAAAAAGGAGCATCAAACTTTAAGGTAAGTGAGAAGTTGAGAGCAATATCTCTTTCTCTAATTTAATTTGGTTCATTTATGAGGGAAAGGGTTAATACCTAAGCAGGTACAGAGCACCCTGTGAAGTGGCAGGTAAGCACTGACACAACTGAGCATTAGATAATGTCCTACAAATGTATTTTTGTGGGAACAAAAGGAAACTTACTGCAAAAGCATCATTTAAAGACCTAAAAAGTAGAGTACTTGAAATACATTGGCTTTAGGCAAGTCCTTTCATGTACATTTAAATTATCTATGGACTCAAGTAGAGTCTCCAGAGGGGGTTGCAGGTTTCACAGCCAATGTTCAAGCCCTGTTTTAACATTGTGAACAAGAAGTAGAACGGACCTGAATGTAGAGTTTTCAACCGTGTGCAATAAACAATGTCATTACTCCCTACAGCGAGAAAATAGGACTCCTGCAGCATTTTGACTCCCTCTCTGTAGTTAAAAGAGCAATTCAGAGCAGGTAGCTAACCTAGGTGCAGTGAGTTAGCCTCTGGAGGTGACTTTTCCTCTCCACTCCTTTCACTAACCTACTGGTTTAGGCACCTATGACAATCCTGGAGTAAAACTCACCTGTGCCCCAGCGAAGAGTCATTTGAGAATTTTCCCTGGGTTTAAGTTCAAATTTGTGCAGAGATTATTAATGGAAGTTTTATGCTACATCAGTTACAAGACTGTTCTTGGCGGAATTTCATTAATATTTCCCCTTTAACAAAATCCATTATCATCTCTGCTTTAGGTGGTTCCTCACTTCCTTATAATTCCTGTACCATTCTCTGTCTTCAGAAGTTAACTACTAATTGCCTGGGTAATACTGTGGTAGATTTTTTTTTCCTAAACTTATTCAAACAAAGACAGCAGATTAACCAGGCATACTGCATTTTTGGGGAAATGTGTGTTTCATTTCAACCATTATTCTAGTGCTTTCTAAGTGGTTCTTGTTTTCTGTTGTCTGCAAGTACTTTCAGTTGTTCTTTTCTCCAAGAAACTTCACAAAACCTTGCAGGTTACTGAGCTTAAACAAATAGTTCTGTAGTGACATAACATGTTTTTGCCCATTCTCTTCATTGAAATTTGGTTGCATTCATATTTTGAGTCCTAGGTTCAGTGTAATACAGTATAGGAACCTCAGAGAAAATTATCCATCATTTTGAGCATATAGGTTTCATTTACACCAATAACTAGGGTTGAACTTAAAGTTAGCCCATGCTCTCTTAATCAGGTTTAAGGATAAATTTAAATTTCTTTTAGTCTAGTTTTGCCAACAGATTGCAGCATAAGAACACCAAAAATGAAGTTATTTGCTGGTAGTGTAACAGTGAAGCACGTTGCCAGCCTCCCCACCTCCCTCATCGTTTGGTGACCCATAAAACCTTAAGTCTTCAGCTCTGTCCTTGTCATCCAGACTGTCCTGCCTTGCCCTCCCCTGCAGTCCTGCCACAGTTGCAGGAATGTTGAGGTTTACATCCTTCTGCTCATTGGCACATCTCTCAGCTTCTCAGGGTACAAGGCAGCCAGCACCATTTCCACCACACACAAAAACCTTGAACCACAGCTCTTTCTCACACACTCTTCCCTACTGCATCAAGTCCAGAGCAGCCTGAAAAGACTCTGCATAATAGAAAGTATTCACTTTGAATATGGATACCACAATGTGGGTAAAACAAGCATAAGTGATATGGAGGACACAGATGAAGAATTAGGCTCAGATAGCCTAGAAGGGACTATGTCAATGCAGAGAGACCTGCAGTGCATCAGGAATACTTTTACAGAAATAAGAACTTCTAAACTATTTGGTTGTGTAGTCAAAGGTGAAAACACAGGAATACTTTTACAGAAATAAGAACTTTTAAACTATTTGGTTGTGTAGTCAAAGGCAAAAACAAACCCCAACAAAACAAATGCATTTAAATATTCCAAATTAACGTAACAAAAAGTAGAATTTTTACGTGCTATCCAGAAATAGCTAATAACATAAACTGCCAGATAGAGAAAAAATAAGATGCAGATGAGAATCTAAACTGGCATTTCTTATCTTCTAAGTACTTGACTTCACAACCTTAACACTGCAGGTTTTGAATGCATAATGTCCTTATTTTGTTTTAAGAACACTATAGCCACAGAAAACATACCACACAGAAGGCCCATCAGGAGGGTCAAAAGTTGGGTTATCACTTAATTTTGCATTTTCATAGAGACTATCTTCTTTTTCTTAAAATGTTTGATTATGTTTGAATGCTGAAAAATACCTCAAACACATGAATCTACCAAGAGGCTCAACTTTTTATTTACAATTTTTCAGGGAGGAATGGCTGTAAAGGGGCTTTTTCTGACTAGTTGAAAACAGCATTTACATAGAGATTAATACACTTGAGACATTCCACGGGACACAAATCTGTTTAATTGGTTTCTCTTGACTGTAATCATTTTATTCAAGATATTTTTTTTCAGCACTTGAAAAATTACAGGAAAAAAAATCCAGTTTGTAATCATCTTGCTGAACCATGAAGCAGCCCTCTATTAATTTTCAATGGATACATTCTTTGCTCATTGGTTGAAAGTGCAGCCTTCTCTGTGAAGTTATAATATGAGCAAAAAAAAAGTAAGAATAATCTCTACAAAGCAATGGCTGATCTGAATGGCTGGCTAGATGCTGTGCAAATCTCCATGCTGGTAACTGCCACCAGCTGACTCAGAAGCTGTCAAAAGCTTCTAATCTACTTCACTTTTGCCTCATTTGCTGCTGCATTTTTGCTTGATGGCGAAATCTTGACAAGGCATTGCTGTGGCTTTGTTTCAATTTAGTTTATATACTGATCTAGCTATACCACAGCTTTGGCAGCTACTAAAATATACTTCATTCCCCCTTATTCCCAGTGATTTTACAGTCTTCATAATGTTCAGATCTTATCAGGCACTGAATTTCATCTTCTCAGATAAGTGAAACTTTCCATTCCTTCCTGTTCTTTGCCAGCAAACATTCCCTTTTATCATGATTTTCAAGCCTTCGACTTTAGAGCATTTATACTGAGGTCAGTGGATTTGTCATCTTTCCTTCTACAAAGATGCTACTGTGCATCCTAAAGCAACTACCAAATAGTTCTCAGAGGACACAACACACTAAAACCCTGCTAGGAGGAGTACTTTGCAAGATCATTATTCTATAAAACTATTTGCATGACATTTATTCAGTCAAATTATAATTGATTTCTCTTGCCCTATCCCCATCAAGAGTAAAATATTAAAGTGGTGTGATAAAGTGAAAAATAAGAGTTGGTATATAAGGATCATGCATTTTAAAAATTAGTTGCTAATCAGTCAATAAAATCAATAAGCATTTGTGGTTTTTCCTGTCTGTGGAAAAGATAAATATTTTGTTGTAAATATAAAGAAGGCAGTTGCAAATTTTGCTTGTCACTGCAAAGGCACAATATATGGTATATTAACCTTTCAGGCCATAAGCATTTGTCTATGTATTGGCTCTAGCTGACACCTACAAACATCATATTTTTGTCAAGAATTGAAATAATTTGTTGCTGAATGCAATGCATGATGAGGCCAGTCAAAAGGAAATGAAGTTATAACTGTTTTGTTCCTATCACATCACTTAATTAGAGTCAGTTTAAAAAAAACTTTATAACTGAAATATTCATGACAGAAATAATAGTCTAACTAGAAAGTATTCACTGAAGATGCATTTAAGCATATTCTGTGATGTTCATACAGCTGCTTAAACCTGTAATTGACATCAGGTCTTCTTGCTGATTTTCTGAGAAAATCCAGTTCAGGTAAGAAAGACTTTTTTCAGTCCTCTTTCAAGAACAAAACTGCAGAAAAGTGTATTCTAGAGGGATGTTTGAAAAAGCATGCAGGAGCTAAATCTTGTTAACGAATAATGAAAAGTAGGCTTAAAACCCCTAAACCTCACTCAGTTTCTTTTAATGTTTATAAACTATTTACTGAAATAATAGTGTTTCTGTCTAGTGACGAATGCAACAGTGAAATATTTCTTCTTTAGGGCAAAATTCAAAAGGTAATGCTTTTTTTCCTAATAAGATTTGTACTTAGTTATGGAATAGCACTGCTGATGTTGGAGGCTTAAAGCTGAGCAACAATAAGATTTTATTAATGTTTAGTGACAGTGTGCCTAGCAGAAAGGATGGAATTGATGGATAGTCATGCTTTTTTACACCACTTGTTTGGTGACTCTGTTATCTCTGTGAGCACAGAATAAGGCAGTCTGTTAGGCACACATAAGAAGCCCAAGTTTACCAACACCAAAAGGGATGCTACAGTAATTTCATTCTGTACACTGAGCCCTCATTCCTCACATCACAGGGTTTTTAGGCAATGAAAGTAATCGGGTTTGTTGTGTTTTCTTAAAGTCAGATTAGTTCCCTAATTCCCAATTCACCTAACTGGAACAAAGACTGGCGCTGACACAGCACAAAGAGAGGGAGGTGCTGCAGGAGGGAAGGAGGAAAAATAAAAGTCAACAGGCACTGAGATATAACACTTTGTATCAAGAAACTACAGCTCAAATCAGGAGCAGCTTAATTTCTCTAGAGTGGGGAAGGAGCAGCAGCTGTAATTACTGCCTGTAAGTGCAAACACTCCCTGGCTCCCCTGCCTTGGAGAGGCTGAGCTGCTACTGGCCATTTAAGACAATTCACAGTTCCCTTGCCAGTGTAAACAGTTACATCCAATAATGCCTCTCACTTCTTCTCCCTTTTTAAGAGGAGTTTCTTTTTTAACCTACATCATCCCAGTGATCTGGTTTACATTAGGGCCTTGCAAAGGCAGAAACAGAACTGATTGGATTGCAAACTGCTTAGCAGGCACAGAAAACTCTCTAGTCAAGATGTAGCCCACAGGCTGATGTAGCTAGAGGCAGTAATAGAGCATGGCAGGAGCTGGATGGAGTGTCCCCAACGTCCCCCTCTGAAAAGGGCTTCATGACAACCTACATACATTTCCAGCATTTTTTCACTTTGGGTCAGAAAATCTTTCCTATTTTGATTTTGATATTTCTGCTTGCACCATTAAGCAGATTGAAGGTCCTCACCCATTGGAATTTACTCAGTTTCCAGGGTTTGTAAGCAGATAGGCAAGGACAGACCTGGCTCTACTCTAAGAAAAAAGGGAAAGTCTGCTGGGCAGACAGGAATGTATCCCAAGGGCAAACATCTCAAGTAGGTTTGGTCATAGGTCTCCTGTCACTCAGTTCAGAGCACTCTTCACAAGCAAGTTTGACTCATGTTCTCATCTCTTCCTACCTTAATTAATTTTTCTGTCCAAGGCTCAACACCACTGATTGAAACACAGGTAAAATGTGAACCCAAACCATGCAAGGCTACATGTATCTACTTGCTATTGACCAAGTGGAAATTTCCACTCATATCATAGTTTGCTAAAGCATATGATCATTTTTAGGTCTGAACAAATACTTTGCATGCTCTAGGACTAGAATGAGGCATATTTGCTCCATTTGAATTTGAAAGGCTAATTCATTAGCACATTACGCCTACATCAAAACATTCATCCTCAGAGGTGCTAAAAAGTCATCTGTCGGTTTTCTGGAATTTTTAGTTCTATAAGAATCATCTTTACCCATATTATGGGAGAATTTTCTTTCATGCCAAAAAAATATATCTGTGATTTCTTTAATTTTCATTAAACCAGTATATTCTTCTCTCCACATCTTAACTATGTCTTTTCTTAATTCTACATGGATGGATTGGGATGCCCCTTCAGCCAGTAATTTCACTCATGCCAGTATAGTCACAGTGCTTTGGCACTGCTGTGCAAGTCTCTTTTCATAGACCAGCCAACACAGCAAGGACATAAGGATAATTATCTCAAAAGAGAAAACACAGGCATGGCTGCAGGGGGCACAGAGGCAGCTCCCCACCCACTACTGATACTGCAGGCTCCACAAACAATTCTATTTTCTTTCTGGCAAGTAGTTACTTGCTTAGCTCTCAGTTACATTCTCCTTTCCTTTTTCTTCCCTTTATCCTCAGATTCCTAAGGGGAAAAGAAATGTTCTTGAGAATATTTCTATCTCATTTAGCCAATTAAATTCTCTAGTGGATGTGCCATACACAGACCTACAGACACACACTCAACAGTAAATCAGTAGCAGTGTTAAAGCATTTTTCAATATGAATAGCTGGAGTATACTCAGGTTCCTAATGAAGAGGATTTTATATACACTTCTCTTTTTTGCCTTGGTTTACTCTATCATCATTATAAGCTGCAGCAGGTTTTACAAGCCTGAAGGGCAGGTGAGTAAGCAGAAAGCAGATGAAAGGCACTTTCTGAACAAGTCACTTCTGGCAGCATGGCAGAGGTTGATCTGAGAGGATAGGCAGAGGCAGAGAAGATAAGAGCTGCATGTGGCTATCCTAGGCAGGCTCTAGGACAGCCTGTGCAGCTGCTGTGCAGGAGACAGGGAGCCAGCAGGAAAGACCAGGAATGCTCCCAACACCCTCAAAATGGCAACTACAGGAAGGGAGAAAGAACAGACTAGAGGAAAAGAAAGCTGTGGTTATGTTCAAAGTTATGTTGCAGTTTGAAACCAAGAACAAGAGCTTTTTTTTACTGCAATAATACAGAGATAGCCACTGGGATTTGAAAAGAGGAATTATTACTCTGTGTCAATAGTTAGGAAGATTACTCTGGTAGCTTTGTTTTGTTAGAACAGAAGGGGTAAGGGATTGGGGGTCTATTTGTGATAATAGATTCAGAGCTCACATCTAACACATTAAGTTTAATAAACAATACCAAAAATATCTCTCCACATTTGGCACAACTGTAATATATTTAGCTACTGAAAGTATTTGTTGATCCTGTCTCTCCCCCTCACTTGCCCTTATGTCCGCAGATGACAAAAGTCTTTTCTTTCCAATTCTTTCTTAAGTGAGAAAATGTAATTGCTATTGAAGATGATACTACCAGTATTGCTTTTCTTTAATCATAGAGAGACATTCAGCTGAACCCTTAACAATTGAATTTCACAGTGTTTACATAAAATTGGATGTGGATACAATTCCTTTCAATGTGTTGTAAAGACAGTGGTTTTCATTCTGCAAAATGCAGCACATTTCCATATTTATTATTGTAAGCATAGAATTGCCTAAAGGCAGCACATCTTTAATTAATTTTTACCGCAGTGTGAAAAGAATCCTAAATCATTAATCATTTGCCTTTCACTATATACCGAAAGAAAATTTTCCTGTCCTGTTCTATACACACACACACACACACATAGAGCAGCAAATCTTGTTGAACTTGACTTTCCAACAACCTGGTTACAAACTGAATATCTTTCAACCTCATGATGTAAACTGACCTACTCATCAGAGAGTAGTCCTCTGGTAATGCTGGAATATTTAGATTTGCCAGTGTTCAGCCAGCAACTTCTCCCAGAGTCTGCATCAGTTTAAACAGGCAAAGATGCTGGATTGAATTTAACATCTAATGTATATTTTCTAACTGATTGCTTTTAGTTTTCCCTAATGGGCTGACAATTGTTTCCTCAGCTCAACCATCCCCATGTCTTGTATTATTTTCCATTGCAAGAGGTGAATAAATAGCTTTCTGTCAGAGAAGGCAGTTGTATTTCTTCCACCTCTGTATTTTTCCCTACCTAAATGTCAGCATATAAGATGTTACACTGAGTAGTCTGCAGTAGGGTAGCTTAAATGAATGTACCTTATCATTCCATCTGATGCCTAAACAAAACCTGGCAAATTGATTTATTATACATGCCAAACATTGTATGAATATTAGCTAATCTTTCCAATAACCCTCTGCCACCAGCAGTTTTTACTGCCCCCATCCAAAGGATGAAATAATGAAGAAGGAGAAAGAAGAAATTATGCCTCCAAATTACTCCTATGACTCAAGATACTAAAGACTTTCTTAGGGAACTGGTGAACCTTACAGGGTTTGTCAAGTAGCTATTTGGTGGCCAAATTAAAATCTGGCCCATATAAGGAATTCAGGGTCATATGCAGACAGAACTAGATGCACACACTGAAATTTCAAAGTGCCAAAATTAGCATGCACCAACTTGTGATCCTTAAAAAAACACCAGCCTCCTAATTAATATGGACTAACCTTATTTTTTTATTTTATTTTAATTTTTAAAGTTCCCAAAGTACCAAGTATGTCTGAATATACTAAAATTCTGTTATTCTTGATGAGTGTGAGAACTATGAGAACCAAGCATGAGAATTAACTAACTTTACCACATACACCTAAGCATGATCAGAATCAGAAAGAAGGCATCTCTTTGCCCAGGTTATACAAGCAAGGTCTCATTTCCAGCAGGAAGATTATATCAAGCCTTTGTACTGCATTTTATACACAGGGTGAGCAATTTTTACCCAGTGAAGACTTACAGGCAATCCAGCTGAGAAGACTAGCCCACACAGCAAGCCACTTGATCCACAGCTCCTAGGAGACAATACAGAGAGATTCAGTTTCACATCAAAGCCAGCTGAATACGTTCTTCTGATGATTTTTGACAAGTGAAAATAAATCTACTTAATGCTGAAATATAAATAGTCTTCATTCGTATGTTGCAACTAAGTGCATAGCTCTATCTTAACATTTCCTAACTGCAATTTTCATGAATTCAGCATTTTCCTTACATCTCAACCAAATTCAGGATATAAGTTAGTGTTGACAGATTTTAATATCACACTGGATAAGAATTTCTATTTTCAAGTAGCATTAGCACTCTTGCTTTAAAATGACCTTCTGAACGACAAAGGGAGATTATGAAAACCATCTTTTGAGTATGCCCCCAAGATTGTCTAACACACACATTACCCTCACATGTAACATTTTAGGGCCAAATATCAGTCATTTCAGTGATAACACACACATTGAAACTGCACAACTCTCTGCTAGCATACATGCTGTGGGAGATTTTAGCTTTTCTTTGTCTTCACTGTTAATTCTTGTGTAGCAACAGATTCAGGCAGATAATTTCTGAAAGTTGATGAAATGCTACTCTTCCTACTTTCTTGAAAAGATTGTAATTAATGGATATGCAATAAAAAGATGAACAAAGATAAAAATTCTCTACCAGGGGGTGATGTTTATCATATAGTATTTATATGTCACTGAATACTAAGTATACTAATTTATATGTCACTAAATACTAAATACATCACATTAACTTCTACCTATATAGAACTTTCCATGTAGGCTGCTCTTTAAAAGGTGATGTGCCTTCTGTGAAGGCAGTTCTTGAAAAAGGGGATCTGTATGATCTTGACATATAAAATGGATTAGAAATATATTTAAATCAGATGATTCTTTCCCCATATATTGGGGTTTTATTATGGCTTTTCTTCAAAAATCATGCTTCTGGCTTTGTTTGAGCATGGAAAAATCTATTTTTAAAAGATTTTTTCTGTCTCCATGATAGTAGTTTTCTTTTGCATATTCAGAGTATATATTAATATATATGAATATATAATGTATGTGTATCCAGATTATATTTTTCATATGTACAGACTGTATATAGTTAGATTACTGTAAATTTTCTTCTTCATAACAAGAAATAATTCCCTGTATGTGAATAGAATTAGCAAAAAAGTCATCTCCATTTGGTGGTTAGGGGCAGATCATTGTTTAACTGAGATCAAAATAAGAATAACCACATCACATGGCACCTCGGATCAGATCAGCTCTATGTCATTTAACATAATCCTTTATGTCCAAACTCCAGATCTTAAAACCTGTGCATCACTTAATTAAGGAAAGCATACAAGGTCCTAAAGATGAAAGTTTCCAGAGCTGTCTGAAATTATAGAACACAGCTTTGAAGTGTAATAGAACAAATAAGAGATCATAAGCATGAAAAAAAAATCCACTTAAATAGTGTCATGGAATGGGTCAGCTCAGTAGGAAGTATCATTTGTCTGTGAGACAATTTAAAGCCTGCTTGCATTGCTTATGTTCAAGCACTGATGATTTAAAAGATTTTTCTGTGCCTTAGATTTCCATAGCACTTTTCACAAAACTGCCTCACAACCAAAGGAAAGTATTTTAAAAATGCTAAATATACTTTCATGTTGGAGGCTTAAGAATAACCCATTTAGGTCTGTTGTAGCAAGTGCAGCAACTGGCACAGCAATAGGCTGAGGGTTATTCTCAGCTCTGATATTTTGCCAGTTCTTTTGACTTTAACCCAAGAAAACTTTAAATCATTTTAATGAACTCCTGAAATCTTCAATGTGGCATATAGTTGCACTGCTTGCTGTTTAGCAACATGCAGATTTTGAAATAGATTGGTTTTAAAACATGTACAAGAAATAATTTAATTATTTCCCTCTGCTCTTGCTTTGGTGTGTGGGTTTTTTTCAGAAAACTTTTTTTGCCTCTCATAAAAGAGATGCTTGAAGCTCTTACATGATTTATTATCTACATTATAATAGCATGTAGCAAAAAAAAAAGACAAGAATGGACTCTCCATTTTACAGACAGAAAAATAGAAGACACATAAACCATGACATAGTTTGAATTCACTGGATTAACAGAATACCAGAACAGTCGAACACCTTTTTTTTGTGAAGTTTGTGAATTTTAAACAGTTTGTATCTAAAAATACACTTGATGAAACATAATTAAAGATGACTAAAATCAGCTATTTTGAATACTATATTATATGTAGTTTACTTTTTACTCAAGAGTATTAATTTTCCTCAACATGAAACACAAACTTAAAGGGCTGAAAAATGATTACACCTATCACAAGTCTAGGGAGGGGGGAGGAGAATGCAGTAGAAAAACAGTCTGAACAAATAAAAATAACTGAACTTTGAAATGAGAAAAGACATCTTTATCAACATCTCTAATGGAATAGGTAGTAAGAGATAAAAGACAGAAACTCCAACTATACTTCAGAATTCTTTCAGAAGATTGTCATCATCGGTGCTAACCTAGGTAAAGTGGGGTTCTTTTTAGAAGTCCTCTTCAAATCTAAAAATCAAATCATGACACAGAGGACTAAATTATTTACTCTTAATATGATAGAGGACACGTACATTTAAATCCTACAGCATGTTAATTCTGCCTTACCCATATGAAGAATGAGGAACTATTTCCTAAAGGAATAACTGGACTTCCTGATTTTTTTTTTACTTAACTACGAGTTGTTCATGCCATTGCAGAAATCCCTGAGTCAAGTTGTAAATCAAGAAGTTTGTCAAGTCCCTAACAATCTCCTGGACAAAATCTTGCCTGGGAATATAAAATGACACCTGCAGATAACACATTTTTAAAGATTTTTTGCAGCAAGAAACCCATAGTCTAATGATACACCTTTTTTTCATACTGAATCTTTCTACTTGCTAATTGGTTAGAATAAATTATACATTACATGATATCTTAACATTTATTTTATGCACAGAAGCTGAGATTTTTTTTTCTTGAAATATCACCCTCCTGCATAACAAAATGTTTAAATGCTCTTAAAGCTAAGCATGAATTTAGTCTCTTTAGACTGAACTAGTCCCATGCTATGATCATGCATTTGCTTAAGTACAGTGAGGCATGATGATAATGTAGTTGAAGAAATTTATTTCTGTTATTCATTTAGACATTCTAAAACAGCAAATGGACACAATATTAGAAAGACCACTATATTTTTTAAGATAACTCTAGGAGCCTGTGATAGCTGTACCTTTTACTCCAATATGATGCTTTGTGAATTGTTTACTAATGCTCAAAAGTTCATTCTACAAGCCATGTTCAACACCATAAACAACAGGGGCTGTAAAAGTCTGATCAGTGGAAGTACTTCTGGTCAATTCTGCAGATGGGCTTAACTTTATGGGAACATGTGCAGATCTCAACATAGCACAGACCTAATTGAGCCAAATAGTTGAATGGAACTCTGAAGTCTTTATAGCCATATCTGCTCCTCATGGTTCTTCAGCTGCAAGCACAGCAGGACCAGCACTAGCCTCACTTCAACTTGGGTACAGTTAAAGGTGAAATTATGTTCTGAGTTAGCACACAACTAAACTACTGCCCTGCACTGCAGCATGCCTTATCATCCTTGCAGCAGACAGTTGTCTTCAGCCCTGTGCCAGAGTGGATCCAGCTGGGCTTTGGATGGAGTGGGGAAGGATTAGAGCCCCCTGTGCATTTGCTGTGCTGAGCAACATTAAAGCCAGAGGAAAGGTGTTAGTCCAGTTAAGGAGAAGATGGAATTTTCTCCTTGATAATCAAGGCCTAAAGCACATGTCCTCAAAGGATACTACTATGTAAGGAAGACCTTCTTATCTTTTTTCTGGCCAGGTCTCA
>NW_008661985.1:0-14351 GCF_000695815.1 Acanthisitta chloris | reverse complement strand
GAACCCATGTCACAAGGAGTAAGCACATGGAAGAAGGAGAGGTGCAGCCAATACAAAGAGAAAGGTCACCCTCCTTTATTGCATCCTACCCCTCTTGCAGCAAGAATCAGTGATGGTCTGTGTCCACTAAATCATGTATGCTGCTGAAGCATTAAATCTGAGGGCTACCCTTTACTTGCAATCTAATAGAATTCCACATGACTTGTTGGAAGAATGTAATATAAATGCATTTAGGTATTAATATGTCACATTTACAGAGCGAGACTCTCCTAGCCATTACTCTTGGTAAGCCTGGAAAGCATTCTGTGATCACCAATTCAGAACAAGAAAAAATAATTCTGCAAACTTCAGTAAGTACAAGGAACAATCTTGAATAGATGGGTTTATTATTTTTAATAAACATTGGGCAGCATCTCTGCTTATGGCTCTATTGATAGATAACAGCTTTTATATAAGAAAAGCAGAATACACATTACTTAAAATCATTCATGGCAAAAAAGCACTGTCCACCTATTAGCCAACACCTCTAAATCTAATTTTGAACAAACCGCAGAAAATGATTAGATGACAAAGTACTTTATCAATGTGTTTTTCTTTTCCATAATGCTACTTTTGTTTGCTGAGCTTGCCATCTGTAAACAACTTATAATGTTCACTTTTGATTTAAACAGTGCTAAGGTTTCTGCATTTACTGCAATAATACTGTGTGAGCCATAACACTGTAAAGTAAGCCATAAAAGCAATTTGCTCCCTATATAATATTGATTTTTAAATAAATTAGTAAAGTTTCTGTTTATTCCATGTAGAAAGCAAAAACAAAAGTAGAATTAATAAAATTACACATACACTTTTTCAAACTTACCTAAAATGGAGCACTGGTAATGGAAAAGGTTTGTGGATACATCCTTAATGCCCACAGAATTGTTTCACACCTTCACAGAAGTGTTTCAGAAAGGAGCACATCACATTCTTACTAAAATTTAGAACTTCTGTTCTTCTAAGCATATATTGACGTGACAATTTCTGGACAAGTTAGAGTTTAAAGTCTGAAAAAGGAATACTTTAAAGCAAATACTTTGTCCATATATGAAGCTTCCAGTATTACATTTCCAGACCAACATCACCAAACCTCCTAGAAATCACATCCTCTTTGTTTTTTCTGATGTGATTATGGGCCCAGAATACCAAGCATGTTGAGACAAACAGAATTTGTTTCCTGATTCTCCAAATCACAATTAACAGAGAAAGTACATCTGAGGAAATGAGATCCAGTTGGGTTTTCTTCTGAGCAGTTGTTTCCTGATTCTCCAAATCACAATTAGCAGAGAAAGTACATCTGAGGAAATGAGGTCCAGTTGGGTTTTTTTCTGAGCAGCTCTTCCCTGACTCCTGTGTCTGATATTAAGGACAAACAGAGACAATTTTTTATGGCACTAACTGACTTCTCATCTATTGCTGATGGAGATGTAGCTGTAGAATGGATTAAACAGTTTGCTTTGAGTGGCATAAGGAATAGAGTATTCTGCCAAGAAATACTTCTTGGAATATGAAAAAAAAACGACCAAGTTAGATATGGAATGTCCAGTTTGAAATTAAATTTAGTGTTTCATTCATTTTCTGAGAAACCGAAACAATCATCTTTCTTGAACTGATTTTATTTACGTATATTGGAGGGATCATTTTGCAGTGATTTCTCTTGTATTGTCTCTGTTTCTCTTTCTTACCCTCTTAGCTCAGTTGTGACCCTCCCCACAGAGAATACCTGAATTCCTTGACTTGTGAAGCTCTAGTTCCTCTAACTCTGCCTACCACAAAGTGGTTGAAAGTCTGGTCTCATTGCTTCCTGCTGCCAGCTGTGCAGCAGCCACTGGTATTCAGTGCTCCTAAAGACAGAGCACTCCTTGTATGTTATCCAAACAGCAGCACAATATATTGTGGCATCCAAAAACTGCACACAGCACTCACAGCCTCAGCGAGGCCACAGCAGTGCAGAACAGAGTGGGACAATCAGCTCTCTCTACTGGCTGGCAGTGCTGTGCCAGATGCACCCTAGGACAGAGTTGGCCCTCCTGGCTGCCAGGATCCTACAATCCTCTTTTCAGCCCCCAGCGTTATACCTGAAGAACACACACAAAAAACCCCTTAACTAAAATAAAAGAAACTAAGGAAAAAAAGTTAAACTTTTTTTTCATGTTATTTAGCTTTGGGCTGGATTCTCTGCACTATAGCTTTTTCCCCATTTTCCCTCTGAGGTCTGAGCACTAACTGAGCCCTAGCCAAATTTTCAAGCCCTCCTGGAAAGCAAAGTGAAACAGGAAACAGAAAGAGAGGAAAAATAACTACTTCTAGGGGACATGAATAAAAGAACTGAGAGAATATGAGGACCCTTGGCAGAGCAATCCTGACAGCATCCACTTCCCCCAGGGGTGTCTGTGGAGCTGACAAGTCCCACTTCATGGCACTCTGCCTGGAGGGGTGGGAGGATAAGGAGGGTTTTCCGATCAACATACCCAGCCTGTTCCAACAGGAGGTTCTAGAATAAGCTGTCTCACCAGGATTGCTTACCTTCTCAAGAGGGAAAAATGGCCTCTTGCCTTGCTTCATTGCACAGGGTTTAAATACTTTTGCTGTCCTCCTGCTTTCTCCTTAGTGCTTCTGCCATTTTTGGTGAAATTCTCATGCCGTTTACCTCAATGCAAGTTTTGAGAAACATATCATACATCTGGTACATCTGTAGCATTAGAAGAGCAGCTGCTTAGAGACTTTGCAGAAATAGTCATTGGCTCCTTTTGAAGTGCTTGCCCTTGGATAAGCAGAATCACAAAGATTTGCACAAGGCTTTCAAACTGTTGCTGACCACCAGGTCCCTCCCCAGTGTCTTTGAGAATGCCCAGCTCTAACTCATTATGGTAGCTCTCTTATGCAGTGCAGAACACCACAGTCCTTCCCAGTTTTAAAAGACATCCAGTGTGATACCCTCTCCATTAATCATGCTTACTCCAGCTGGTTTGATAAAATTTGCTACTTACAGTTTTCCTTTCTGGAACACATGACCAGAGATAAACAGAGGCCAGATGGTCTTCTAAAAACTGGGCTATTTATTGTCAGGCAAATTGTATAATATATGAAAACAAAGGCCTGCAAAGGACTGCAGCATGACTTTCTTCCTAAGATTATAAAGAATAACTTTCTCAATGCTAATAGGCAGGAAAACAATAATTAGGATTAATCACTTGGTTATATAGTATTTTACCTTGTTTAAAACAAACCTGAACAAACCTGTATGGGTTTTGTCCAAAATTTGTTGATGTCCAACTTGATATTTCACAGGTTACACTATTTTGTCACAACAAATTCTATTTCTGGGCATTGCACTTATAAAAATTTGGTTGTTTGCTAAACATGCTTATAGGTAACTATACTCCTAAGAAGTAACTAGACTTTCCATCTGCAGCTGGTCAGGTTTTGGACTGTGAATGAAAGTGCAGTACTAATTACAGCAGCTCTAAATATTGCTACTGGCAGGAGAACTAACTTGTTCTCTGAGACTAAGAGAGAGTAGAGAGACCAGAGAGCAAATTTATCCTGTTTTACCTGACGGTATTGCTGCATGTACATCAGCAGATTTCTCACCAAAAACATCTTAGTATCTGAGAAGGCTAAGGAGCTGCTGCCCCTAGACTCCATTCAAAGCTGCCATGTAGGTTTTTAGGACACTAGATAGCTTTGGGACATCAGGAACATTTTAGAATGGCCTGATATTTTTTAATCTTGAGAGCTGTGTTAAAATTCCAGGACAGAAAAGCATTTCAAATATATGTTATCTTTAGACTCTTTTTACTTTGTTGAAATATTGTATTTTTCTGTGGTATAGTTTCAGAGAAAACTAATTGCAATTTGATTTTTACATTGCTCTTGGATTAACCAATTGAACATTCTTTCATAAGCAACAAGGTCAGTAGTTTCTTCTAAAAACCTCCCACTCAAACCATCTTTCTCAGAATCACCATTGCAAACAGAAGTTTTCATGTCACAAGTTTTTTGTTCTCTCTATTTTGTATTTATTTCAGAGAATAGTCTAATCAGGCTTCTGACATTCAGTAAATCACTTCAAACTGATTAAATATCTTTGACAAAGTTACAAATAGTTAGCATAGGGCCTTTATTCTGTGCTAACTCTAGACTACATCAACAGAAATTATCCTTTTAAGTGCATATCTAAACTAGAAACAACACCCTCTCAGAATTTAATCCTGGAAAAATACAGAATCTCATTATTTTCATCTACTTAATGTGCTAATCCAAATTTATACTTCCCTACCTCAAATGGACTCCATGGAGTTACAGTGACTTAGAAGAGGAATAACACAATGACAAATTGGGTCCGTCATAGATTAAAGCAGGTTTCACCTTGTCTTACTTGAAATTGCACTTGTGAAATTTGATTGAGGTAGATCCCACAAAAGTTCAGAAAGAAGAATCTCAGTGGCACACCCTGAGAAGGCTAGGAATGGAATTGGGATGAAAATCAGTAAGGCAAAAATGCAAGGTTATACATGTAGGAACTTAACATTACATGAATTTACATTATACATGAACATCTCTGAGATGGAAATGGTAAAGGGGAGATAAACTTGTCATGACAAATAATCAATAGTACAATGTCCCCACATGGAAAGGCAACGTCTTAGAAAGGTATTATGTGAAATAATTTTTAGAAGGAAATAATCATGACTTTTATACAAGATATTTTCAAAATTAGCTTGTAATTATTCCTGAACAAAATTTTTAGAAGGAAATAATCATGACTTCTATACAAGATATTTTCAAAATTATCTTTTAATTATTCCTGAACAGTTCTGGTCATTCATGTTCAAGACCAATCACTTTCTATATGGAGCAAGCAGCTGAGGGAGATACCAGTATGATCATAATTTTGGACAGCCTGTTTTACAGGGAAGACTAAAAGAACACTTGGCTTTCTGAATCTCTTAAAAGAAAGACTGAGAGGAGACACATTTGCTCTATATGAACATTACAGGGAAGACTAAAAGAACACTTGGGTTTTTGAATCTCTTGAAAGAAAGACTGAGAGGAGACACGTTTGCCCTATATGAACTCATCACAACATTAAATGTTAAAGACAGAAGGCCTATGTAAGCTAACAGGCAAAGTTCACAGAAAAAAAGGATTGGCCAAGAAATAAACTCAGAACAAGAACATTGAAAGTTCTTACTATTTATACTTCTAATGAAGTATAAATAATCAAGTTGCATAAGTTACTATGGGTCATGGTTGCATGGTACAGCCTACTAGACCCAGTAGACATGGAAGATTTGTGCATGTGTTACAACTTCCATGAGCTGGAAGATGGATGGGTGTCCCTCCTGAGATACTAATGATCCATTCCCACCTGTCAGGAGAACTCCATAGCTATCAGGCTTTGTGTGGCTGTGGGAGAGCAGGACAAAGGAATGATTTTCAGTCTGTATTTTGCAAGCTGTTTCACCCTGCTCAAAATGACTTATGGAGTCATGCAGTTCACCTAGGAAAAGAAAATCTTGACTCACTAGGTTTCAATGACTTATGGAGTCATGCAGTTCACCCAGGAAAAGAAAATCTTGGCTCACTAGGTTTGAGCATCTGGATGATACTCTCAGTCATATGGTTTAGTTTCAGGTAGATCTGTGAGGAACAAGAATTTGGATTGATGATCCTTATCAGTCCCTTCAAACCTGAGACATTCTATGATTTTAATGTGAATAATTGGTACACAAAATAAGACTCTCCCAATTTCTTCAGCTCAGTGTTTCTAACAAAGCAGACATATTGCTGTCCAGAAAGAGTTCCTAGTGAATACTTAAATACCTGCAAGACTAGATACACCTAAACAGCAATTTTAGTTATCCAGCTTTGAACATAGTTTTTAAGTGATACTATGCAGAAAGAAAGGACCTTTGAACATTTATGACTCTGCCTTTTAGATGGGAGTATGTTTAAGTTACCTACACCTGATTCTAAAATGCAGAGTGCTGGAATTTAAGCCAATTTAAATAATATTTGCTTCAGTGACTCTAAGGAAATGTATTTTATACAGAAAGGTTTTCAGCATAATAGATGCAATTTTGCACACATTTTTCTGACCTATTCAGATTATTGCTTTGTATGTTAGCAAGATACAGCAGTATATTCGTGTTATCATGTTGCCAAGTTAAATAAGAAATATTTTGATCTTTCTCTTTAACAAATTCATTCCGTGTACATGTTTCATTTAGAGAAAAGGGTTAATTGGCTTATGTTGACTGAAATGTTTTACAAAAAACAATTTGACTTTATTGCAAAATGAAAACATCTTTTTTGAGAATCTCATTCTGCTGCTTTAAGGATTGTCATTATGTTGAGCATTCAGTGGTAAATGTGTCTCACTGGAAGTGAGTGAGAAAGAAACACTATAAAGTCAATATACTGTCAAGCCAAATATCTTCACAAAGCAAGATGGGCTGCCAATTCCTCCTAAAGAAGTCTCGAAGGGAATTAAATTATATTCTTCACTGCCTAAAAGTCCCTAAACACAGGTTAGAGCAGGTTTTATGAGATGCTGTGCTTGCAACTCTATGCAAGTACATCTAAAAGGGAACCTTGCTATGCTTGCAACTGCCTCATTCTCATCAAATCCACATAGTGAGCACTGACCAGTGACCGAGGTGCACAAGTTCAAAACAATAAACTATTTAAGTAGCCTTATACAACACACGTTAAAATCAACAGAGAACTTTCCATTCACTTCAGTAAACATTCATTTGGATCTTACAGGAATAATGATAAGGAATAAGGAAATAGCATCTTGCAGTATATTAAGAGGGTCTGGGGGATTGAGATGTGGGCTTTCCCCCCTCAGTAGAAGATTGTAATATCTGTTTATATGGCCATTATTATGGAGTGCATAAAAGGCAATACAAATTTCAAACATGCATAAGGCAAATTTAATTCCTTATCAAGCCTGAAGAAATTAAAGGGAAGTTTTTGATGCATAAAAGAAATACATTATATTAGACCTTATCATACTCTTAAACACTTGGCTTTTTCCATTTATTTGTAAAGGAGCAAGAATAGCTCCATGACTGCAAATGCATAGGGATGGAATCCTGAATCTTCAAGCTGAAAAGGCCAAGTTCATTTTGTTATTCAATTGTTGCTTCAAAGCAGGGTGAGCTGTACCTGTATTATTCCTTTGGCATGTAGTTATTCTGTCAAGTACTGATTGTTACAAGTCCTTGGCCCTAAGCAGCTAGGGATCCTTTTTTAATTGACCAAATCACACTGATCTGAACACACGCTGATAATGCCTGGGATGACGAAATACTTTCTCTGATCTTCCTTAACTGTCTTTCTTTTCCCCTACTAACAACCACTGAGTCTCCTAATGAAACAAACAAATAAAATAAACCCCAAAACAAACAAAAATACAAAGACACACACACAAAAATGTCCAACAACCAGAACTTCATCTGGGAACAGAACGGATGACATCTTTGTTCTGGGAAAACATGGAAAAAACCTCTTCACATAGAACAGAGTACCTTTGACTATAGTCCACTGATCCACACTCCTCTGCGAATATCCAGCAACCAATTTCCATTGTCAGAATCACTGCCACATCCCCAAGTACTATCATTAGTCATGCAGCCTCAGAGTGTTGAAATATTGGCAGCATAGTAAGAAGATATTGCTTAGTTCTACCTAGTGACTTCATCTCCAGACAGCAGCAACGTTGAGCACAATTCAACCTCTCTTCAATTCTGTCCATGACTGCAACAGGACAACTCAATTAAAAATATAATTTTGCTAGCTCCATTAATAGTACTTTCATTTGGTGGATTGCCCAGGAAACCTCATGCTGCTTCTCTTCTTTCTGGAAGATTTTGAAGACCATGTCAGCCTATAGTCATCTGGGGACAGGACAAGAGATTCTTGAAAGGCTGGGCAGAGGTACAAAGAAAGTACATGAAGCATAAGAAGCCTTTCCCCATTCTCTGTTCCTTGCTTTGAGAGGGACAGTCTTGTCCATTTAAATGTCATTTTGTTTACTTCTGAAGCTGATTGCAACAAGATCACTAACAGCAGGATGATGGCATATCCAGCCCTATTATGCCAAGCTTGCATGTTCTGGAATTACATCAGTCCTACTACTTCAGTAAGGTCAAAAAAGACAACAGTTACGATAGATATTAAAGGTCATGAGACATTGATCAGAACCAAAAGCTTAGCAAGTTGCTGAAGAGGTTATGGCTTTCAGACATCCCTTCCATATAAGTCTGAGTTTTCTAAAAAATGTCTTTGCTCTTTAATTTCAGTCAAGTTTTGCAAGAGAAGAGTATAACAGTGTGAAGCATTCTATCTAGATCACTAGAAAATATTAAACAGGAGTATCACAAACTTCTGTACAATACAATGAAGTTAGAATGTGTAGCAAAACAATTATGATACAGATAAGGATCAGTGAAGCCAAATGAAGCAAGTTCTTTAAGGCAATCTCTTCAGAGCAAGGCTTCTATAAAATGCTTCTCAAATTTTACAAGTTATAGATACCTTGTAGATTAAATTGTTCTATATTTTTCATTATAATTCATTTTCCCCTTGTGTATTCTTAGCTATAGAGTAGAGGAGTCGGTGATCCTACTCCTAAGTGCAATTAAGGCCGCTCAGACAACCACAGTTCTTGTATTTCTTATGTCTTAGATGTGTAACTCTTCAGTACCCATTTTCTTGTAACACAGACCTTTTGGACACAGAGCACAAACACTGCAAGTTCTTCCTTTTGAGAAACTCATCTTCTAATGCAGACATGCATGTCTTACACAGCAAGAAATTCAGGTATGTAGGGACTGCGTATCACTTGTAAAGAGATCAATGATGAAAGACTTTCTGAAACCAAATACTTTACAAGCAGTATAGAAAATACCTCTTTTTGACCTAAGTGGTTAGCCCCATGGCCATTTCAGGTAGGAGGTGAAGCTGTAAAATATTTTGGCCATTTCAGGTAGGAGGTGAAGCTGATAATTGTAAAATATTCCTTTGCCATCATTCTGTTTATATACAAAGCTATAATCTCAATGTTTGCTCTCACTGTGCTCTCAAATGCTTTCCTTTCCACTTCTTTGACTTTTCTCTTGGAGACAGACACATTCACTCTTACTGAGCAATCCCACCACAGTGGGCCCATCTCAAAAATGCACTGAAGTTGCCTATGTACTGGGAAGTCCTACCTTTTCAACAGAAGTCCCTATTGTTTCAGCTCTCCAGATCCATAGATACTTCAGCTGAACACACAGATTTATTAGCAATGATTATCAGATTGACTAGATTGCACACAATTCATAAACACACAAGTCTCTCTCTCCACAAGAAAAGACAGTTCATTTCAATCACACAAGGCACTTGAAAATATTGAAAAAGCAATGGCTGGATTTTATTGCCCTTAGGCAAGTTTGCTGGCATTTAATTACATAGTCTCATTGGGTGAATCTTAAAAAGACTCAACATACAGCTGGCAGCCCTGGTGCAGAGATAGACATATTTTTAAATCTTTCCAGTATTAAGCATTTCGAAGGAATTATTCCTCATGTAATGCAGACAGACAGAAGGTGCTGTCTAAAACTGCAGAGAGGCCTCCCAGTGCCTTAGAACTCTGCAGCTCTGGTGCTCTCATGCTCTCAGCAGATCTTCCTTCCCTCCCAAAGCCCTGCACCTGATTAAGGCAGCTAGTGTTCTGAGGCACAGTGGGTACAGCTGTTTTCCATGAATAAAGTTTTCCCCCTTCCGAAAACACCACTAAAGTAAACAATATATTTTCAACAACCATTTGCATACAAAACATAAGCTGTATTGATTCTATCTTGACTGTTTCATGTGAAACATATTGCTGTGACTCTACAGGTACTGGGAGAGAATGCAATTAATTACTTCACCTCACTTGTGCATAGCTGTGTAATAGAAACTGAGTGTTTTGGTGCCAATAAAAATGCCTTTTTTTGTCCCTATATGTATGTGATTTCCTGACTGTTGCACAGCATAACTGACATGGACCAACCAGAGACACGATGTGGAGGACAACTACACAGCATGTGATTTTTGTGCTGTTATTCCCAGTTGTCTATTTGCAGTTTTCATTTGCACTGATGCTTACTGCTAAAGCAGACATTTATGCTTGAAGCAGCATTTTTATGGTCTTCATCTACGTTGCCCTCTGAACCAGAAATCATGTGGAGTTTTTATGCAAAAGATAATTCTTAGCCTGTAGCTAGGAATGGTCATACCAAGATTCCCAGTCTTAAATATTACTGTTTGTCAATGGTAACTTAGAGAACATTAAATGAACTGATTTGTACTACTTTGGCCATAATGGTTAATTTCTCACTTGACAGGTCATTGTGATTATAGGACCAAACACAATAGATATTGATCTTTTATTTTTTTATTTCACTTTCCTTCAGGCCATATGAGCTTTATTTACCAGGTTTATTGGCCATGAGGTTCCTTCTGCAAAGCATTGTTTTGGTGATCATATGACTAGTGAGGGACAGCAGGCACCATTAGATAAACAACAGTTAATTGTCTTTTAGCATAAGCAAAGACTTCAGAATTTACCCAGCAAGGTAAAGTCTATTAAAACAGATTGAATGAAAACACATAGCTGAATTTCCTTTCACTTCACTGTGCAGAATGCTAAAATTATTAGGTTTACATTAATACCACCTTAACATCTCCTGCAGAGGTATCTCTGTGTAAAAGGAGCTCAGTAGGAAAGCCAATTTAAGGACTTGTTGTCCTTTTCCTGAGTCACAATCATAATTTTCCACCAGTGCCTCATGGCACACAAGATATTCAGGACACATGGTCCACTTGTACTGGAGTAACCACTTCAAGTTTTGTAGTAAAATTGGATCAGTAACTGATCTGGGACACAAAAAAAAAAAAAAGCCCAGCATTTTTCTGTTCTAGTAAAAAGGCTAATCCTAAAGCAGCTGGTTGTGTGATTTTGAAGCAGTGCAGGGGTAGGAATCAAAAAGTCTTTAAGAGTGTCCTGAAGCACCTGTATCCAAGATCTACAGTTTAATCATCCCCTCTGTAAAGCAGCCTTGAGAAATTAAAGAAAATTATTCTGCTGACAGTTTAGAAGGAGATCTGCAAATAGGAACAACCTCAGTAAATGGATAAATACAAATCCTTCTCTTTTTTTTCCTGATAAAACCTGAAGTTTATCAGGGTAGAAATCTATCATTTGTATTTCCTATGTTGCTCTGTAGATTGTTATCCTCTGCCAATAGTTATAGGGTGGTTTTGTGGTGCTGGCTTTTTTTTTTTCTTGTTTTCTTAAAGGAAACAAATTGGGTACTACAAACATAACAAATGTGATCTATCACATTTAACTCTGTCATCTGACTCTACTTCCCCCACCCTTCATAATATTTGAACCTTACTCTCTGTATTCAGCTATATAGGAAAGAGAATGATCAAAGATAATTATGTTCCTTCAAGTATTCTGAAAATCAGCAGTTATAGGGAAGGGTAGGACATAAATTGCTGTCCTGCTGAGAGAAAGACAAACAGATTTCAGCCCGTACACACTCCATTTGGCAGCAGCTTTCTAGCGAGTCAGCAACTGCACCCTTGCTGGCAGATCAGCATGCAGATAGTTCCAGTGTAGGTATAGCATTGCTGTCTCTTGCTGGTAAGGGATGTCATAGATGACATGAAAGAGAACTCATCTTGAAAAGGTTAGAGACAAAAGACACCAATTACAAGGAAAAAAAGTCTCATTAGTTCTGCTTTTCATGAAGTAGCCAATAATCTTGGACCATATGAATTACATCATGAAGTATGTCTCATACAAGAATATATTTTCTAGAAGATTAATTATTTGGCATGGTGCAAGTTATGTGGCAGAAAAGAAGTGTTAACATTAGGAAGACTGAAACTTTTCATCCATAGCAAAGTTACATTGTAGAATATGATTAAGTCAGACGCTTTGTCCTGTTTCTCCTGCTTTTTTTGCCTTTTTTCCTGACTTGGAAAGTTCAGCTCTTTGCTCAGCTGCTGCTGCATTTTTATTCTCTCAGACATTTTGTAGGTCACAAGGGTATCGTTCTGACTGAGATGTGGTCAGAGAGAATAAGAAAAATCGATTTTGGAAAACCTCTGTTAGCACTCTTTCATGAACATTTTGTTATATCCATTGTGAGCTTTTAAAAGACTGAACCTGTGAATTTGCTATTGCCATGTCTTTGTATGATTTTTGTAGGCTTATAAGCTGAGAAAGAGCAGCACAGCATAGAAAACACCCCAGTCTTCATGTGCACTGGGACAGATTCCCTTTTGTGTTGCACTGTAATTTAATATTCTGTGCAGAGGCATGCAGAATTTCTTGCTGGGCACTGAATTATGCAGAGAACTGTAGATCTGCAAACAGGAAGCTAAGCTTAGAAAAGATAATGTCTTAAAAGTGCCAGTGAAAATCTGTTCTGCTTTCTATGTTCTTTAACTCCCCCTAAAAGTCCTCTGTCCTTTACTAGATCTACAGGAAGATATTTGGTACAAATGTGTTGAAAGGTAAAGTTTTTTCAAAGACTTGAAAACTACTGGTCCTATCTATCTGCCAAGCTTTTATATGGTTCCCTTCACCATAACACCTTGGAATTTCCACTGATCAGGTCTCTGAAAAATCAGTGCAGAAGATGAATTAAGTATACCTGAGTGTTTTAGTTTTGTTCCACAGCAGTGGGGGGGGGGAGGGGGGGGGAAGTAAGGACTTCTGATTAGGTAAACTCCTTTTAATTTTTTCTTTCTGTCTTAGCCAGATGGAAACACATGGACAATTGGTTTACAGAGATCTTTATCCTCTCTCCTTCATTAGCACCACAGGGAAGTTTCTATAGTGGCTAATGCACTTACTGACATGGTTTCAACAATTTAATCACCCAGAAGCTTCTCTGTAAGGTCAATGTTCTCTACATTTGTTCCAACTCATTTACTGAGTAGAAAGGTGAACTTTTTCATTCCAGGTATGTCATTATGGAAATCATGTTAATGAATCAAGACACTGGAGGGCATATGTATCTCTGTTAGTGCAAGATTAATGGAGATTTTATCAAGTAGAATTCAGTCTTAGATTCTTCTGGTAAATTCAGGTCTGAAGTCTAATTGTACATTAATTGTCTGGACTTTATACTGGCATAGCAGCTTCCATCTCAGAGCAACTCAAAACATTTTACAAACATCAATAGAGCACACACAAGGAACAATTCTTCTATTACTGAAACACAACAACCTGAGGGCACAATGAAGTTGGAGCACACAGCACTGCATAGTAAACTGAGATGGATGTCAGGACACACGTACTATGAATCCTACTCCTGAAGAAAAAAAAGCTTTTGCTCAATCAATGGAAAGTAATTTTTTTATAATTTAGATTAGATAGATAGATAGATAGATAGATAGATAGATAGATAGATAGATAGAGACACACTATACTCTGTGTATAAGGGACATTACTAAGTCTTCCCATACTATGTATCGTTACTTGTTTGTCCATGATTCAAAGACCTAAAGGAGAGAAAAGGAAGTGCAGGTGCACTGAATAGAGAAATTCTATATACCTGAAAAGAATGGATAATTTCTTTACTTCCAAGGTAGCTTCAGGTGATTATGTGATTTTGGGCTCTATATCAAGGTCTATTTTAGAGAACAATTTGAATACATTTGCAATAAACAGAAAGCTATATTCTGAAAAGACATGGCTTCTCTAGTACAACCCAATCTTACTTTTTATGAATAGAATTCAACACAGAGCTGTTTAGAATAAACTTTGATTCTTCCCATTGTTTTACCACTATTATAGGAAATCAGTAAAAACAGACATCTGTTGAAAGTTCACGTGTTTAGGAAACAAATGCATACTCTTGACCTTTTAATCTTGAAACTTTTTTCAATAGACATATTAACTGTCTAAAAAGCTTTCTATGTCCAGAAATTCCACTACTTTCAGTCTTTTTTCCCTTTTAGTTTAAAAGCTTTGATCACAGAAAAGTTTTAGAGTTTTCATATTTTCTGTAGTTTCAAATAAAGAAAAGTAATCAGGATAATCAATATTTCAAGATTTCACATTCTGCCTAGATGCAATTTATATATGACTGCAACACTGTCTTTGGAGAGAGAAAATATTTTGGTCTTTTCACATACGACAACATTATATCATATGCAGTAGATCTGATGAAAGAAATAGGCAGCCTATAATAATTGTTGTATAAATGTTTAAATATATAATATTATAGGAGAGGGTAATAGTGAAGTGA
>NW_008661984.1:10819-13625 GCF_000695815.1 Acanthisitta chloris | reverse complement strand
TGCCTTTGCCTTTGCCTTTGCCTTTCTAGAAAACCTCATCCAGACTGTTTTCCTTGCTTTATGTAATCAAAGATTACATGTTTACTGTTTCACATAGCTTTAATGCTTTCAAAGGTGACTGGAGACTGGAAACTAGTTCTTAATGTGATTTAGAGACATACTGGTAATATAAAACTATTAAATGTCCCAGTCACTGACTGGGAAGATTACTGATACTTTGCTGGTCTACTCTGCAGCATTCATTAATATTTTGATACCTTAAAGTAAGTAAAAGGAATATTATTAGAGATATTAATATTAATATTGTTTTGCTGAGATGAATTTTCATTCCATTTGGAATTACTGCCATAGTCTCTTCTATTTTAGAAGCCTTGAATCTCATCTAAACATTTGGTAATCTGTTATTTTTTTATGGTTAAATCAGCCACATAATTAGAGTTACATTTTACATTCAGAGCAGTGTCTAAAGCATCCTCCTCTCCAAGCTATTTCTATATCTTATTGATTCTTTCTGCCTAATGGCATGAAGAAACAGCTCTTTAGCTATCCACAAAGCTGAAAGTCTCATTCAGGCTCTCATCCCTGCAAAATACTTTTCTCTAGACTCAAGAAATGCAATGGTCTCCTGCTTTTATTCACTCTGAATGCTTGCAAAATGACCATTTTTTGTGTCATCACTTCAGTCTGTCATTTTAACCATAATACTTTCTGCATTTGCAAAGTTTCTTACACGCCATATGGCTCCTTGTTATCTACTGCACACAAGCTAAGCTGTCTGCTTTAACAGTCAAAGGCTTTCCAGCCCTATTCTTACTACACATCAGTTTATTGTAAAAATATTTTCTGCAGAGTCCAGCCTGGGTGGGATACCAACTTTCATCTTCTATGTCTATTTGTCCCAGTATCCCTCATGATTAGGAAACTCTGCTTGTAAACATTCACTTTGGCTTCTTCTCTTTTAATGCCCTTCTGTAAAACAAACTATTCAATGACTTGCTTCTTGCCAGTAAAGACAGACTGGAGCACAGAAGGCACCTTTTTTCCCAGGATGAACATAATTTCAGTGTTTCTTTGCACATCTGCATCTGCCTTTAATGTATCATCTATTGCTTCATTCTCTATGGTTCTGCTATCTAGGACCTTTTTTGGGGAGAGAGGAGTAAGGAGGTAGGGGTTGTTTCTAAATATATTGCATGCTTCAGCGTGAAAATCTTTCAAATATACTTGCAGTACAACATAATATTTCATATCTATGAATTTTAATTATTCCTTGTGCAGTATTCACAGTACCTGATAACAGAGGGAGCAAAGTATTAGAGTACTATTTAGTTCTCTTCTGTACTAGCTGCTTACCAAGCATCCATTCTGTTGGTCCAGTCCAGAAATCCAACAGCTTTGGACTTGGGCCTCTACTAACATACCTGATAAGAAATGACTCTCTAAAACAGATGTGCTGTGACAAGGCTGTTCTCCAGGGCAGGGCCTGGCCTGGGGCTGGGGCTGGCGCAGGGGCTGAGGATGGGACTGGGGTGGGAGCTAGGACAGAGAAGGAGAAGGGGCAGGGGCTGGGGCTGAGGCAGGGACTGGGCCCCAACTCTGCTCAAGAACCTGCAGAAGATGACACCAGGACTGCTCACTCGTCAAGGCTCTTGCTCTAAGACCATCTAGCTAAATCAAAGTATTAATGTCATTAATTTTAATATAATCCCAGTTTCCCTTAAATTGCTCTGTAAAGAAGCACAGATTCTTATACTAAAACCATCCAGAAGAATGCCAACAACCGAAGAGTGCTACAGGTTAGTCCCACTGCTCTGTGTTACTTTGTTGCTCTTCCTGATAGTGAACTAATAAAGCAAATTAATTGTATATGCATTGTTTATTCAAACCAGCATTCATTTTCTACAGAAGCTTAGCAAAGCAAACAAGCTACTGGCTGGATTTACAAAATGGATGAATAATTTTATGACCATTAATAATAGATATAGCTGTGCAACTTAATGAGAAAGCTAACCAGCTTTCACACTTCTGGGGCAAACCTGATAACCTCCTTTGAAGTGTTCTGCCTTCCTCTTAGTCCTCAAATAGGATCATTGCTGCAGGATGGATTCCAGGCTTGAATGAACAATCTGTTGTATATTTCCAACCCTTTAGGCAAATTCATTACTTCCTATCTAGGATATCACTGAAGTCAGTTCTAGGAAATCATGGGCAGAATATGGTCAGGCTTAAAATAAGTTAAAATAAGAGATACAATGAATGTAAAATAAACTTGGGTTTTTATCCAAATTCAATACACATGTATAGTATACATACCATATTACACACTCCGGCATGTATAATATTCATAGAACCAGGTATCTTGTAGTCAAGATGTAGGTTTACCTAATGTGTGAATTTGTCTATTAGAGAAATAAGGAACAAATCCATGCATAAAATTTTAGTTCTATCCTCAATTAAACTTTTCAATATTTATTTCAGATTTTTAATTCCTTTCATTACAATTGAGAAATAACATTATTTTTAGCTCTGAAATTTAAAAATACTTGCAGACTTAAGAGAATTTGACTTTGCCAGTGAAGTACATAGCTGAGATTTAGAATGGTCCATTCAGCATTGGTCTAGTCTGTACTTCTTGTACACAAAAGCATTATGGGGGTTAAAATAAAACCTTCCAAAGACCTTATGGGTGCAGCTCAGAAAAGTGCCATCTCAAAAATACCGAATTATGTCCTAGTTTGGGATGAAATAGGAATGAATGGCAGTTCATGAATGTAATTTTAAGCATGACCTGTTTTTCTGATAGATT
>NW_008661984.1:8914-10800 GCF_000695815.1 Acanthisitta chloris | reverse complement strand
TTTACGTCTTTTACAGATTAAGAATATTTAACAATTTCAATTTAATCTTTATGCTAATGAGACTGGTATGAGAATGTCTTTGAAATCTTTGGATAATTCAGCAATGTTTACAGCAGATGGCCTCCTCTGAAGATTTGACATATTATTATTAGGTTAGTATTGAGTTATGACAAAAGTTCGGTGAAGATATTTTGGTTCTAAATCTAAATTAATATCCTTTGATAACAAATCTGATCTGATCTTCTTGGATCAATTCGTTCAAATTGGATTATTGTACTGAGCAAGTGATTGTAATGCAGCATATTAGAACTGATTTGCTCTACAAGAGTTTATCTCTTGAATTAGATAAAGAGAAATATGTTATCACTTCAAACTTTTACTGGCTTTGATAGATTATATATATATGATTTATAATAATGTTTTATGCAAAACTGCACCTGGTAGTTTACTGAAATGAATTACTATTACCCACTACATTGTGACACGTGACACATAGATTCTTATTCTATGGGATTAAAAAAAATTAATAAAAAATCCTATTTATGCTTTCTGGTTGCATTGGCTAGATGCAAATTATTGCTGCACACCTGCTGTTTGCATAATTTTGGGAAGTCTGAAGATCAAATTAATGAAATATGTCACAGACAGTGTTAAATTCATTCATGGAATAATTTGTTTGGAACAAACACTCTGCCTATTTTTCTGTGGATTTTTTGGAGTTTTTTTCTTCCAGGATGGATAGTAGAGAAAACAGGAAAAGATAAACACAGATTCATGAATTAGAATCTTACTTCCCCCTCAAAAGCCAAGTGAACGACTTGAAGATGCTTCTAGGCAGCTGTATATTCCTAACTGCTGTTTATATGGCAGATTGTAGAGTCTGCCTTTAGCAACATCTACAGCTTCAGATTTTCACAAGGGTGACATGCTCTTTAAGCATTTTTGACTGTTTTTTTCACCCTCTTTTTAATCTTCAAAGAAGGAGTGGTATTTCAAGGAGATTCTCAATTTTTGTTGAGTTTCTACTACCTCCCACTTTGGTAGTTTTTACATTTGAAATTGTTCTTCAAACCTACTGTCTACTTACAGATTACCTCAATAACTAAAATAGGATGTGAATGGAGCAATAGGGAAAATACCCACACAAATTTTTTGGATTGCTGTGATAAAAGTCTTTGAATTGGATTGTATTTGTTAAAGCAGTGATTTGTTATAGAAGAAAAGGAGAAGGAGAAGGAGAAGGAGAAGGAGAAGGAAAAGGAAAAGGAAAAGGAAAAGGAAAAGGAAAAGAGAAAAGGAGAAAAGAAAAGAAAAGAAAAGAAAAGAAAAGAAAAGAAAAGAAAAGAAAAGAAAAGAAAAGAAAAGAAAAGAAAAGAAAAGAAAAGAAAAGAAAAGAAAAGAAAAGAAAAGAAAAGAAAAGAAAAGAAAAGAAAAGAAAAGAAAAGAAAAGAAAAGAAAAGAAAAGAAAAGAAAAGAAAAGAAAAGAAAAGAAAAGAAAAGAAAAGAAAAGAAAAGAAAAGAAAAGAAAAGAAAAGAAAAGAAAAGAAAAGAAAAGAAAAGAAAAGAAAAGAAAAGAAAAGAAAAGAAAAGAAAAGAAAAGAAAAGAAAAGAAAAGAAAAGAAAAGAAAAGAAAAGAAAAGAAAAGAAAAGAAAAGAAAAGAAAAGAAAAGAAAAGAAAAGAAAAGAGGCTGATTCTTCATATGATGGTTCTATGGGAAAAGAACACCTGAGATGTACCATCTTTTTAGTTTAAACTGAAAATAAACTGAAGTTACCCCATCCTTCATACCTGTAAAACAATGCAGTGGATCTAATCTTTATTTTCTGTGATTCAGATTTTTTTTCCTTTTTTTTTTTTGCTTTTTCCCCTGATTGTTTGAATTTTA
>NW_008661984.1:0-8867 GCF_000695815.1 Acanthisitta chloris | reverse complement strand
TTCTTTACTCTTCCATTAAGATTTTGAAAAAAAAGAAAGTATTCACACCTTTTCTTCTGGATCACACTAATATGAAACACAGGAATGCATTTAAGAAAAGGTTTCAAGCTACAGTCCAGTAGTGTAAACACAACTTTTGTAGGCCCAAAAATTTCAAAAATGTCTTTAAAGTGATGGGAGGAACATTTATAACCTTGCAGCTTGCAGCCAGGCAGTACCATCATGGTCAACCCGAGTATATTGTACTCATGTCAAATCTTACTTTCCTGCAGCACATGTTGTCTTTAAAAATCATTTATTGATGTTAAAAATGGCATTTTCTTCTTTTGAGGAATTCCAGTAGTCTTCAGTATATAAACAAAACTTTTGATATACAGTCCAACATTGTGCAATAGGTCTAATTGTCCATCTTACCAGTGTCCAATTCCTTACCACCATCCAATTCCTTATCTGTGAAGATGCTGCTGCTGTTGATTTTGTTGGTAATCTTGTAGCTGTGACTTATCTTTCCTGCAATTTCCTTGATTTCCTGAAAGAAAAGAGCTGTGGGACCTCTGCCATACCTGAAGTTGAAAGCTTCACACACACCTCTTGCCAGTTGATAAATGTAGTAGCTTCTGGCATTAAGACTAATGCTTCAATTTGAAAAGAGAGTTGCTCTTTATATAATACCTTTTTGCAAACAAAATTTAAAGTTAAATGCAATGAAATACTTGAAGAGTGGACTCTTTTTTTTAAACAATTTTTATAATAATTTTTAGCACATGCCCAAAGACACGGTTAATTTGCAGATGGTATTCAATTGAGAATGTTTTATAGAGAGATGATTCATAAAATACATGCTTATTTGCTTGAGAAGGATGACACTGATGTACTCAACAGACCACTACAGGACCATGATATTTGTGCTAGTAAAATCTCTCTGAAATACAAGGAGTATATTTCTCTAAGAAAAAAAGATTAATTATTAAAAGTTTGTTTAAGATTTTCTTTGTAGTACTTTAAACCTGTACAGTGCTGGTATGATGCTAATATGATATGCATTCAGCATATTGAAAGAAAAGGAGATGAATAAATGCAAAGGATATATAAAAAGTGCTAATATAACCCCATAAAAACTTATAAAGGTTTGGTACTGATTGATTAGTTCATGTGTTAAAAATGGCAACTTACCAGAATGTTGCTTTCTTAAGGGTGTAAAAGACCTGTATTTATTGTAAGATAGCCTGACTTTTCATTCAGGAATTAGTCAACTGACACAAAGAAGCTTGTATGTCTTATTATGTTTTTTGTACACCATCAGGAAGCATGTACTATCAGACTAGATTACTTTTATTTTAAATGAAAGAGAAAAGTAAGCAAATGGGGAGCAACAGAAAGATTAAAAACTCATACAAAAATGAAATGCTGATTGTCAATCTCAAACGTTCTCCATCTTGAAATTTCTTTCTGATGTGATATTTCACTTGATTAAGAGTGTAATTGGATGATGATAGCCCTTTTCTGATGAGATATTTCCATAATTTTTTTGGAGACTTCCCCCTGCTCTAAGAACTGCATTCCTTTCTCTCTGACATAAACTGCATTTTTCAGTTTGCACTAATGGTTAAGAGTTAGTATCACATATTGGATATTCAGCATGCTGGGCAATAATGCAGAACTTGACTGGCTCTCCAAGGTTAGCATTCTGGTTGTGTTCACAGGCACCGAGGACATTTTCAGAGCATCATCCAGGCTTGGGTGCTACTGAGAATAAAAACATAAGCAATTGATGGCAGTCAGGTCTGCTGACACGAGCTCCTGGAGGAACCCCTGGTTTCCAGGTAGTGATGAATAGCAGTTTTGATAAGACTGATTCTAGGGACCTGTAGAGTTAGAAGATAACATTATAAGAAAAGTACAGGTCAGAGAAAATGCATTCTCTTTCCTTCACTTCTATTTCTACACTTTCTGTGAAATGTTCAGCAGCTGTTACAATTTGAGAACATTATTTCTTGTTCAGTTCCATTTGTCTCAACAACCTCATCTGTAAGGTAAAAATCAGCTGTTTAGGAAGGAGAAATTATACACAAATCATGAAGTTTTTTCAGCTTATAGACAGATACATGTATTTTCTACAGTAGCTACTACCATTGTGCACATAGGCAGATGGGAAAGAATACTGATGTTCTCCTACAGACTCATTCTGAGTTATGAAACACTTTAACCACCTGTTTTAGTATTATACCTTACAGCTATTCTTACTTTCTTATCATAATAGTTTCCCACAGAGTTATTGCAGTCTTTGTCTTTCATTCTGTATTCTTTTCCTATTGTCAGACTTTCAGGCAAATCATTTTAAACTTCTACTCCATCAGTAACCTTAGGATAATTTTAGTCTGCAAATACAGACTTCCGGTAGTACAAGTCTACTCACATGTCCTATTTCTGTTTAGGTGTTGTTTGATCTTATTCTTAATGATGTTCTGTTCACAAGTGTGGTCAGTAAATGCCTGCTGTTACATTCATGTTTTTTTCTGTTTGGTGCCATAAGGGAGTCTCGTGTCTGCAAATTAAGATGGGCTCTTGGACAACACAGATATTACAGAAATATCCAACAAGTGTAGCAGCTGGCTAAGCCATTTGAATGCAGCCATGCCACCTCTTTACTTTCAGTTTTGCAGTCTTTCCATTTCTCAGCTGCCATGCTAATTGCTATGCAATTGTCTCCAAAACTAAACAATTGTATGAATTTAACCCATTCTCTTGAAAACCTGGCTTTCCTGGGCTGTCAGAAGGATGTGGCAGCTCCAGACTGCCAACTACTCCCCCTAAAGTCTGCAGTCAGATCCACCTGCACTTCTTGGGTGGGGAGGAGGATGCCAGAGCAGGGGGACAGGGGCATATGCAGGATGTCTGCCCAGCTGCAGCCAGCGCTGGCTGCTCACCCACACACCAAAGCAGAGCAGCATGCCCATCGCTCCTCTGCATGTGCCAGATAAATCAAGCACCTGGTGTAAATCCAGGCACGTGATGCAATGTCTGCCACAGTCTGTACTATGTGGGTTTCCCAGAATCACACATGGATAAAAATGATACAAAACTGACTACTATTAATATTTTTCTGTTGGTGCCTATAGAGCACCAGAATGTATATAATATGTATTTTTAAAATGAAAACAAACACATTGAGAGGTGCTTGGGACAATTAATTTAGCATATTTTAAAAGGAAAACTCTCATTGAATGACGAAATGGGGTAGTTTTCCTTATCATAACACTGTACTTCTGCTTGTATTTGAAGTAAATCATCAGTGTGGGGAAAGTAAAGGAAAGCTAGCTTTAAGTTTCTTTCATGTCATGCTATTTATAGGCTGCTGGGGTACTTCACCTACATTCAGTCTCTAAGAACCAAGCTGGCAATGAGGAATGGAGTGAGTAACAGTTTTATTTGCTGTTCTCTCCAGACATATCTCCAAACCGTTGCAATGCTGGGAAAATGGGCTGAAATTAACTTCTAGGTCTGAAGCCTGTGCATAATAACACTACCTGCTTTAGCTGAAATATCTTCTTTTTCTGTCCAGAAGAGTAGTATTCTCACATAATTTATAGGCAGTGCCTGTCAATACAGGAACCCAATTCATGGATAGGAAGAGAAAAATTATTTGTTCTATTGTCATGATTAAAATTACAATTTTTAAAGCTGTCTCAAGGAGTGACATTTTTCCCATTCTCTTTTGCCACAATATTGATGATTTCTTCGAAAAAATTTCTATACCTTGATTTTTTGTAATTATAATTACATTAATCTGCATTATAATCACTTCCTAATACGTGTTTTATGTTTTCAACTTGAACCTAGCCTGGAAATTGCCATATTGCTGTGCTAAATTAAGAATTTCCTTTCACTTGTTTCCATTCTTGGAATACCATAAATATCCTAGTCCTATTCTATCCATCTTGATCCCTAAGCAATAAAAACCAGCTTAGTTAGACATTCCTAACCTTATCCAAATATTTTCTTAGCAGACTCTCCCACTTTATCACTTACTGTTTACAATGTGTGCTATAACTCTTTCCTCACATGATTTAGGACACATTTTTCAAGCCTCTGAGTCTTACATTAGGTATATTGGTCTATGTGCCCAGAGCAGTTGTTTAAATATTGAGCCTCAGCCTAAATGTCTAAACACAGGCAGCTGCATTATAATGTCAAGTTCAGAAATTACAATACTGGGAACTTGTCCTTGTAGGTCATTCAGAAGTCAGTAGTAATTAAATGGGCTGTGCTAGAGTTATGTATGCACCATATTTATCTTAGCAAAGGAAGTGGATTGGTGTTTCAAGATTTCACTTGCAAATTTGCTTTTCTGTAGTTTAATTTGTGTTTAATGAATCCAATTGACTGTATAATGATAAGAAATTATCTGCATGTCTGGAAAAAGGACCTTGGTCTTCTAAATCATCTTGCAGTAAAGTTTTCAATATTTGAATGATTTATGATAGTCTGTAACATGTGCACTGCTTTTGAAATGCAAGCCACCAAGAAAGGAATGAGAATTAAAGGAACAAAATATATTCTGTATGAAGAATAGTCAAGTTTCTCACAAGTGGATTCATGCAAGCAACTTTTAAGAAAGATCTTAATTGTCAGTGTGTCTGCCACCTCTTACTATTTTATTCAGTGCAGAGTTGCCTTTTTTAAAATCCTTATGAGAATTAACATCTTCATTTTCCAAATGATGGAAGCAACAACATTATTTGTACATTTTATGACACTGCAGCCTTTCCATCTGTCCTGCATGTCACTGTCTGTATTCATGCACCGTCACATAATGAGGGATGTTTCAGGAGCTAAAACCCTTCCTTTCCCTTCATTATGCATGTGACATGCAATGCAATTTACTACATAACAGATGTCATAGCTAAGTACTCAGGCTCATGTAATGATTCATTCATTTGAAGACAATCTGTTGCCACAAAGTAGGGCTTTTCAAAATTTAGATGAAATTTTGTGTTTGCCTGAGCACTTCAGATTTTATGTTGTACTGTACTAAAATGGATAGGCTGAAACATCAGGTATAAATAGATTTGTGCTAGGGCCTAGAATCCAGATTGGAAATTTGACATTTGAGTATTCACCTAGTTCTTTGGCTTTTAAATTTCTTCACCTTAAAAGAATAGTCATATTTCTAAGTTGTGGGGCTTTTCTTTAAAATTTTATCTTGATCCAACTCTTACTTCTACAGACTCCTATAAAAATAAAGTATACAGTTCAAAATTCACCCATGCAGCTATTAGAAGAACCGTGGGGATCTTAAGAAATGAGAGTTGATGTCTAGACATATTTGATAGAACATTGTTATATTTCTTTTCTAAAACTAGAAGAATACACGTCAGGTGGCATTTTACTTAAGATTGCCACTAAACATGGCCTTTTAGGGGAAAAGGCAGAGAGCAGTAAGTTAGACATAAATGATCATGCTTCTGAACGTGAGGAAATATGTTTGCAAATGAGGTAATTCAAATTATTATTTGGGTTAGAAATATAATAGTCATATGAATACAGCAAAATTTTAAAGGTTTTCTGTGTGTACTGCACATTTATACAGTAAGCATCCAGCACTTCTGATGTATACTCAGAATTCATGGTGACTGGAACTGCAAATATATATATAATAACAAAAAAAATAGTTTATGCCACTTTTTGGTTTTGTTTAGTTTGTTTATATTAGTAAGAGCAAAATAATTTCTGTGTAGAGGCTTAATAGAAAGATTTGTCTCATCTAGGCATCTCCAAGCAGGATCACTCATCAGACTCCAGCGCCTTCGCTGTGTCTGAAAACTGCAGTTGTCTTGCTCAAGTGGATGGCAAAGCTTCTTGGAAAAAGTGAAAATCTAAGTCAGGTTTGGTTTGTTTGCTTGCAATTATTTTTATTTTGATGTTTAAGAAGCCCCATCCAGTATCTGAAATGAACTGAATTCCATAGTGAGTTTGACCATTTAATATTCCCCTGGTCCTTGCAAAGAACAATGCAAAATCCCAGCAGGACAGTTTCTCAATGGGAGTTGTTTGAAATCATCTCCTGAGAACATAGAAATTGATTTCCCATCTGCATTTGAGTGGGCCTGATGGGAGATAATTGTCGTATGATTACTCTGTCAACTGCCTTCTGCAAGCATCTCTAATGATAGGTTGTATTGTCCACCAATGCATAGCTTGAGTGAGAATGGGTCCAAAATCTAAAAAAATCTTGCTTATCAGGTATGGTTCTGGTTATGCAGACTTTATTAATACAAATAAAGATTTTCAATAGTCTTCTCCAGAAAACAGCTGGGATGATGTTCATGTAGATTTTCACACTGTATATATAGCATTATCTAGAAAGACTTTTTTTATCAGTATTATTGATCTACCTAACCTCCAAATTACTTTTTGAAAAATTACTATCCTGTTTCATTACAATAGTTCTGATGCAGTGTTCAAGACAGATTGGGACGATCCCTTGAGGGCCTGTTTTTTTCAGAATTTGTATTATAAGGTTTCCAAATAGATTCCTGATGTGCTCCCTCCATGATTTTCTGCTTTGCTTTATCTGTACTTAAGATAAAAGATGTCCAGGGAATGTAAGAATAATGAAAGTCTGATGATAACACAGGAGAAAAAAATCATCTCTGCTCACCTTTCCCATTAAAGCCGTGGTGGAGATTTTAAGCAGAGCTGAAAGAGAAGTGAACTTCAGGTCTGTGGAAAACTCTGGCCTGCTGGTGTTGCACTTCGCTCTGCCTCAGAAGATAACATGAAGATGGAGAATTTTCCTTCAGTACAGGATGATTTCCTTTGGATGGCCAGTGGGCAGGGAGCTGGGGAGCTCTGAGTACAGGGACTGATCAGTCCAGCCCAGTCAGCCAGCTCTCCTGGCAATAGGAGAAGGTATTTCAGTTCCACCAAATTGCTAGAATTTTTTTCCCTGGGGACTACCTGGGCAGAGCTTACTGCTCAAAGCACTATTTTCCTACCCACCTTAAAATTCCGTCGAAGACAATCCTCGAAATAGATGAATGTTGTTAGTGGTAGGGTATTTTGAAAGGGGTTTCTTCTCTTCTAGTTGACTTTTTGAGTTCAGGACCTGGTGTATTTTAGTGCAAAGATAATATATAAACTACAGTTCCCCAAGCTTCATTAGTACCTGCAGCCCTTGTTTTAGCCATCTTTACTAATCACACAGGTAGTTCTGTAAGTGGTGTGTAACACTAATACAGAAAGGATACTTCATTCTTGTTATAAATAGACATATTAAATGGAGTGATAGTCGCCACTTTTAAATTTTTTTCAAAAAAATCTTTTTGATTTATGTTTCTTTGGGTTGCACTCCAATTTATTCTGTGTGTATCAGGTAATGAATATTACTCCAGATCAAGACATATGTTCACATATATCCATTTCCAGCATTCTCAAAAGAAGCTAGATGACCAAAATATGTTCAGGATTTAATTAAGTCAGCAAACAACATGGGTAAAATTTGGAAGACTTTTGTTGCTGGGATTCAGGTGTAGACTCTTGTGAACTAACCTTGATTGTAATTTAAATAGAAAAATTTTATAAACTAATACATAGGTTGGAGTTAGTTTCTTCATAAAGGTGAATTTCACTCTTTTGGTAAAAGAAAATATACTTTTGCTTGAAAAGAAATATGTTTGAGAAGTTAATCTAGCCAGGCACAAGATGAAAAAAATACCAGAATTATCTAAAAGGGATCTATTGTTACCTTATTTTAGGTTTAATTCTTTTGTTAATGGAAAACTCCTTTATTTGAGTGTAAAATCTTGGTGGCACAAGAAGACCTTTGTGTTTAGCTCTGAGGTTTTGACAAGGAAGGACCACAGCTGTGGGTGAGAAAAGCATTGAAGAAGCATAGTATACTGAGGTTATTATTTTTTTATCCATTCTAAAACAGTACTGCAAAGTTGTACTTAGCAATGTTGTTACCAGACAATGGAATGTAGATAGAAAATAATTTCCCACTTTAGACACCCACTATGTGCCTTTGGCTGTGGAAATTAAATATCAGAATATCAGAACTAGAATATTTGAGAAGTATTTTGTTGGCTTTCCCGTGTTACTTGCTACTCTTAGCTACCCATTGCTTCAGGCTATCTGTCACACTGTTGGTGTTTCTTCTTCAAACCAGGGAAATTGTAAAAATCAGCATATGAGAGTACACCAAGTTGTATGGTAAAGTACAGTTGTGGTTTTTGATGGTACATCATTTGACTGTACATGCAGTGTTGCTGTATTAAAAAGAGGATGTATGGAGAGATAATTGATTCTTGTTTATACATACTGATTTCTTTTTTTTGCTACCTTTTTTATTTTGGGCATATAGGCAATGCTTTTGATTTTGGAACCTCTCATTTTTCCAGCAATCACTGCCATTTGATTAACTCTGAAATAATTTCTTAATTTGCTACTCTACTCATGCACACAGGCTCTGCAGCACAATGGCTTCCAAAGTCAAGGGTGAAGAGATGTACAGTGTAGCAACACTAAGCTATCTTCCCTGGACAATCTGACAATGTGGAAAAAGGGCTTCGAAGGCATGATGGCTATAGCTGTCTGATGTGCTCCTTGAGGCTGTATTGTGCACCTCCAAGAAGCACACATGCCGGTCCACCAATCAAAGGTTGTTCGAAAAAGGATTAGTCCTATGAAAACTGTAAGGCTGTGGCATAGCAAGGATGTGAATACATGAGGGTGAGGAGGGCGCAGAAGCATGTGCAGGTGAAGGAATTATGGAGTCATGAATTTTATGGCTAGATAATCCTTGTTCCGTGTGGATTTATTGGCCTTTCCAGAGAGTAACCTACTGTGCTGGTTTGGGCTGAAGT
>NW_008661983.1:110144-128615 GCF_000695815.1 Acanthisitta chloris | reverse complement strand
AATGAAGTCTATGGATGTGTCATCTGACTTACATATTTCACTTGCTTTCATTAGAGTTCCTTCCATGTGGTGGAATTGGACAACCTGACCCTAGCAAAATGATACCTTTACCTTCATGGAGGTAATTTTCATACAATATTTCTGATAAACGAGGACTATAGACACTTGTGTTTAAGAGATTTATTTTTCTTCCTCAGGATTAACCTTTATTTCAAAATTTTGCTTTAATTTTTTTCTTTAGATTTATAAGTGAAATTGATCATTCCATTTCGACTAAAGGACAAGAAAATATGTAAAAAGGCGTGAGCACAGTGAAGCAACACTAAAAATAAATACAAAACAAAAGAACCAAACATCTGTAAAGCTTTTTGACATTGAACATCATTTTTAAGGGAAGCCTTGACAAGATATGCATTGTAACAATATGTAAAATATCTCACATGAAGAAAATATGATGTAGATATTAAATAGAGCTGGAAAAATATCAGTCTTCACAAGCATTTTGGATTGTGACCTCACCAATTTATTTTTTGGCTCTGCTGTCCCTCTTTAACGTTAATTTACCACAGATCCATAAAGAACTCTAATTTAGTGTGTCTGGCATTTGTAAAGAAGAATTTTAGTGATGTTTCTGAATGAATATATATAAATATATTTTATATGGAAAAAGATGCTGTTCTACAAAAGAGGGATCTAGGGGAGAAAGGAAAAGAATTCATCTATTTTAGTGACGTGGTGATAATACAACATGGTTGTACAAAGTTCAGTTCAGAATAAAGAATAATAAATACATAATATGTCACCTATGTGACACAGGAGATCACATACCACTTTCAAAAGAGACTTGAGCACGTGAAGCTTCTTTCTAGAAGTGTGACACAGGAGATCACATACCACTTTCGAAAGAGACTTGAGCATGTGAAGCTTCTTTCTAGAAGCTGATGACATTTAAGCTTCTAAGTGCTACAGACACTAGAAATCGGCCATGACCTTTTTATTTTTATATGTGGGATTTTTTCAGTTTATAATTTTTGATTAGGTTACATTTTGGTGTTTTTTTCTTTTTTATTTTTTCCTCAATGCATGCTAGGATATAAGTTTAATAGTCATTATAGTGCAGTCCTTGTTTTTATGAAGAAAAGACAAGGCTCTTGGGTGAAAGATTGGTCCATATACAAGTAGACTGTCCACCATGCCCTCAGCAAGATCATTACAGTCTATCTGGAGTGCTATGGACATACCACTGAACAAATATTGGATTACATTATGCCTATAAACCTCAGGCATTGTGCACGTTTCTAAATTATTCGCACATAATCACTCCAGGGGATTACGCTTTAGGATGATTGGGGCATGCCCAAAATCAGACAGACACAAAGTACCTTTATTCTTCAGTGTGTTCTTGGAATACATTAATCTTGAAGCTTAAAATGCACAGTGATGAGTTTACCTACTTGGAAAAGATGATGATTGCAGATCTAGCAGATAGCAAGTTAATTGCTATATTTAACTTCGTTATTGGGATTGAAAGGGAGGCGTTTTCTTTTATTATTCTTTTTTTTTTTTTTTTTCCAAAGGACACTTCTAATGACAATTCTTTCTCATCTGTGGCATGGCTAGTCATTTTCAGTGGGTAGGGATGCTGCTCAGAAGCCTTGCTGTCAGAAATAACAAGTACATTAAATTGGATCTCTTCAACGAGTAATAGAAAATTACTGTTATTAATAAAACTATTTGCTTTGTCAAAAATGTAGTATGTCTAAGGAATTTTTAAAGTATAAAGCTAGAAAAGTGAGGGTGCATCTGCTCTTCCTACTCAACTTGATTTTTTTCCCATTGTGAATAGAATACAGAATAATATTGGACACAGCGAGGAATTTTGGAAATTCATGGTGTCTAATAAAACATCTTCATAACAGTTCATGCTCCTCATATAACTGTTTCTTTACATGGATATTTTAATATATTAGCATCTGCAAGTGATGTATAGAACAGAAGCAGAATATACTGATGCTCCTTCCTTATCTCTCAGCTTGACCAGGTCATCTCAGTAGAAAGCATTTACTATGGTGAACTCTGGAACAATAGCATTAGAGAATATTCTTCATTTTTTAAGATGAACTGGAATTTATTTTCATGACAGCTGACTTGAATATATTCACCCTCTGCAGAACCTCACTTTAAAAGTAAATTAAAATATCCTGTGGAAATTATAGCATTGTAAGCAATTTTGAGACCAAAATGCAGTGTTTTCAAGCACATATATTAGATCATCAGAGACTTTTAAATGTCACCCCTCCTAGTTGTGACTGCTCCTGTCATCCCTTGTAAAATGAAAGAGATAAAACATTTTTTTTTCTCCCTCATTTTGCAGTAATTGCAAAATCACAGAAGAGCTGAGTTTGGAAGGTATCTTTGGAGATCATATGGTCTAACCCCCTGCTCTAACGGGGTCAGCCAAAGCAGATTGTTCAGGATTGTGTCCAGTTGGGTCTCAAATATCTCCACAGATGGAGACCCCAAAACCTCTCTGAACGACCAATTCCAATGTTCAACCACCCTCACAGCAGAAAAGTGTTTTCTTATGTGCAAGTTGGGTTCCTTCGGTCCCATATTGTGCCCGTTGCCTGTTGTCCTGTCACTAGGCACCACTGACAACAGTCTGGTTCCCTCTTCTTTACTTCCCCTGTCATGTATTTATACACATGGATCACATCATGGGCCTTTCCTTCTCCAGGCTGAACAGTCCCAACTTTCAGCCTCTCCTTGTAAGACAGATGCTTCAGTTCCTCAGTCATCTTTGTGACCCTTCCCTGGACTCACTCCAGTATGTCCCTGTCTCTCATGTACTGGGGAACCCAGCAGTGGAACAATGTCTCTCACCAGTGCTTAGCAGAGGAAAAAATTCAAGCCTCTAGACCTGCTGGTAATACCCTCCTAGGGGAGCCCAGGAGGCTTGTTGGGTCCTCTACCCATGAGGCCAAAAACATTTATACATTAAAGGTCATTAATACATTTTGCAGTTTCCTCAGTTTGCATAGGTGGCCTTTTGTTTAGAGGTATGGTCAGGAAGGCAAGAGAAGAAAATATGTAACCAAAAAAGAGAAGAAAAAGTGACAGTGGAAATATAGGTATATTTTACAGATGTCTTCAAAGTGCGTGCCCCTAGCACTTAAATGCAAAGTGATTTCAAACAAATGATGATGCTTTCACATTTAAATATGGGGGATTGGAGGGGAAATGTATTTATATATTTGGTGTAAAATACTTCTTTTTCCTATAGGAAATATATTTTTCCTAAGGAGGAAATATAACAAAGAAAATTACCAAGTTATTCCCACACAGAATCTTAAGCTTAGTTAGAAAGACCTCCAGACTGAGCAACCTTACTTTTATGAATCCTATTTGCATGCAGATAATCAAATAGAGCTACTGGGAATGCTTCTAAATTTCAACAAGATTGAACAATAAAAAAGTCAAAACCAGAACAGCTATTCAGATGAGAGAGAGAGCTTGACACTGAAGAACAGACCCTCTGAAGAAGCCCCATAAGATATGAGAAAGTTTAAAAATGCTGCTGTCTAACAAGAGATCGTGCTTCAAAAGTATGAAAACCAGTCCACACAATTTTTAGAAAGTGAGGATTCATTCATGGTTTTAAAGTAATGATGCATAAAAGTCTGTGTATGACTATTTGGGTGGGAGATTTTTTGGTTTGGTTTTGGTATTTTTTTCTAGATAGAGGTAAAACAGTGCAATTTGAATTTGAGACACTTCTAGGTAATGTTAATTTTGCATATATTAGAACAAAACCTATGCTTGAAAAATGGGGCTTATGTATGCTGAGACCTCTCAAATAACAAACCAGTGCTTAAACATACAGGAAAAATTCCTCTGTGCTTTCTGTTTAGGGTTCAAACATACAAAGTTGAAAAGAAAATGTTCTCACTAGAGTATATGTAAGGAATCTGTTGTAAAAAGTAAAAAGAGCTCTTGATAAAATCTCCACGAGAAAGGAGATTTAGGATTAAAGGAAATTGTTAATTAGATTAAATCTTTTTATCCTGATGTGGTTCATGAATGTAATCATTTATCCTCTGAGACTGGTGCAAGAAAATATTTTTTCTGGGTGAACTGTGCAAATTATCCAGGAAGTTACTGAGTGAGGTTATATATCTGTTTTTATTCCTAAACATGTACATGAGTGGTAAGTATAATTGTGGATGTTTTGGCTCCCACAAAAGGAGAAAAACAAAGAGACCCTTGAGGTCTCTAACTTCTGATGCTCCACCCCTGCAAATGGTTTGTTAGTGTTCCATACAGCTGTCTTTTACAATGAAGTTTCGCCACTTCCCTGGTGGTAGAGTGCTGGAGACACTGGTATTAGAGCTGACTTGTGGAAAATACATGAATTCTCAGATCCAACTGATCAGGGTCTCATACTGCCACTGCCAATTCAGCACCATAAGTTTGGATGGGCCGTATCATCAGTTGACTTTAAATGGCTTTTTATACAGCTTTCTTTTTTTTCCTCCCCATAATTTTTCTTAAATTATCCAGCTTTAAATTTTCTCAAAGAAGAATAGATTTGCTTGAGTGGATAAGAAAAGGTGACAGGAAGCTGAACAAATTGTAGCCAATGTTTTCTCAGCTTTCTTTGTGTTTGTGTCTTGTGAAAGGCTTATTCCATTAAATGGTCTATACTTGCCAACACTCAGAGTGCTCAGTGAATGGTTATGAGGTGGCTGTGCCTAAGAACAGATAACTATTCCAGACTGTATCAAAGGCCCTTCAGGCCCAATATTCTGTCTGTAGTGGTGGACAGTTCCTGAAGTTTAAGAATCAGAATTTATACACATTGATTCAAAGTTTTCACAAAGGTTTATATTTAATAATTTCACTGAATGGTTCACAAGACAGTATATACTTATGAGTAAATCACCTTGCATTTAAATACATTACTTTTATGGTTATATTGCAACAACCTTGCATCAAAGGCACCCTGAAAACCACAGATGTGTACCTTATTCAACCTGCAGCATGGGTATCTATGACACACCATTTTACAACTGCTGAAATCTGTACACAAGCAATAAAAAGTGATTTCAGGATAAAGGTTTTGACTGTCTATGTAATATTGCATTAGTTTTCAGGCTACTACATGCCTTTTCCTTATTTTTTTAAAAAATATGCAAAATTATATAGTATTTTTAGTTTTCTGTATTTTTGAAGGCACACTTGCATTTGATGCAAAGTGTGTGTACACATTCAGCTATTAGATTTATTTATCCATCAATGTAGAACAGCATCAAAGGTTTATGTTTTCATACTTCAAAAATGTTATTCTCATTTTCTCTCAATGAAGGAAATGGATTTTATTAGTGACTTTAATAAAATATTACAATGTTGGAATTTCTCAAAGGATCTGTATATATATAATATATATATGTATATACACACACACACACACATGCTTATCCATATACTCACTTTTGTTTCTCTGGGACAAAATACTGTATTTCAAATGGAGTTAGGAGTGTCCTCATCAGGTGATAATATGTTGCATGTTTCTGAAGGGTCCTTATGTGTCATAACATCTACTGGTTGCTTAATTTAGATGCTGAAAATATCAATTTAAAACAGAAGCTTATGTAACACACACACACACACATGCTTATCCATATACTCACTTTTGTTTCTCTGGGACAAAATACTGTATTTCAAATGGAGTTAGGAGTGTCCTCATCAGGTGATAATATGTTGCATGTTTCTGAAGGGTCCTTATGTGTCATAACATCTACTGGTTGCTTAATTTAGATGCTGAAAATATCAATTTAAAACAGAAGCTTATGTATTCTTTCTGGATGTCAGCAATGTATAACATAGCAATACTTAAAATCATAAATCACACACTTAATTTCATACTGATTTATAACCATACCTAACCAAAGTTACATCTAACATAAAGAAAACACAATTCTGAAGGTGATTTTAGCATTGTTTGTTCCAAGAAACATACCAATACCAAGATTTTCAAAGTCTTATTGACTTCAAATGACTTGTTTTGATTTATTGTTTTTAAGAGTTTAAACAAAATTGAACAAATTTATACATCTCTTTCAAAATCTCACTTTCATTTCTGAAAAGTGAGAGAACAAAATGATGGTGATAGTTTTACCTGCTGCTTGTATTTTTGGGGAGCAATTTATCCTATTTTCTATGCCAAAGGATAAAGAATAGAAAATGTCTCAAACCTGACATTGTTAATGATACAGAGTGTAAGGTAAGATTGGAGATGAGAGAAGATGGTGGGATGATAGAAATCTTGGGATTTTTGACATTTATAATCCTGAGAAGTATAAGAGCTTTATGAACAGTCATATGAAGATGGATGGTCATATGAAGGGGAGGGAGAATCCTTTTTGTTTGTGCTCAAAATGTTTGTGCTCAAATGTTTGGCATATGAAGGGGAGGGAGAATCCTTTTTAAGATTAGTTTGTGCTCAAAATGAATTCTTTGTAGCAATAATATTTTTTCTTCTTTCCTCATATCACACTTCTAAGTTTTGCTTGCTTTTCCTCAGACATACCTTTCACAAGCTTAAGCACAGGTAGCAGGTATGGGAATGATCTAACTTTGTACATCAAATATATCTACAACTGACTAGTCACCTGCTTCTTTTTCCATCAGTGAAAAGGAACTAGCACCTCTAACCACTTCAGTTTGCATATCCTAGAATAAATAAGTAGTCCAAAAGTACCATGTCTGAAAGTAATCTGCTTTTTTTTCTATAGGCTCTAAAAGGGAGCCAGTTCCTCTAGTTCCAGATGGAGTTGTCTCTACAAAGATGCTGGAAGATGAGTGAAATAAATCTCATCCATTGAGCATTAACAAATCATACAGGCTCCTGCCTAAGTGTGTTCCCAGTCTATTAAGTGCATGACTGAAGGCAGAAATCCTACTTCAGTGCTTATGAATGTATTCTAGCTACCTCTGCTGTATCTCTTTTCAGGTTTCAGGACACCCCTGTATTGTAAGGTATGCACAACCCCATTTAGCAATTCTAAAATAAGATTCCCATTTCAGTCTAGATATATGGTAAAACAGTCCTTCACTCAGGAAATGCTGAATCAATGTGCCATTCTGTTTAATTGGATGACAGAAGAAAGAGAAGACATTGCTTTTCTTTACACTGATCACAGATGTCTCTGTAAGACCTCTCCTATTTATGTCTGTGTTCTTTGTTATGATCACGGGGATGTTTTTCCATAAAGCTGACAGTTTTATGTGAAATGAAGATCAGTATATGTTATGGTCAAGTCTATCCAGATACTTATAGCTCATGTCTAGACGCATTTAGATACCAGCATCAGTCAAAGGTTTGACCATGGTGTAAAACTCTGGAAACTCCACAAAGTGCATTTTACAGTGATTGAGAAGCTATTGTACTTCTAGCAAGTACACTGCTTTGATCACCTGAGTAATATCCACAGAGAGTTGCAAGCACACCTTCTTTTCATCTGAAATTTCTTGTTATATGAAATTATGTATTGTGTGTGTCATAAATCAGCTTTGAGAAAATTCTACAGCAAATGTTTTGGGACTTGAAACTGCTAAGAAAATAGGAAATGGCTTGTTGACACCTACTGCAGCAGAAACATTAAGAATGCTGTCAAGCAGAAACAGTTTGTCACCTACTTATATTGAGAAGGCAAAGTCGAAGCAAACTTAATCTACACTGCTTCTATATTAGTGGAATAGCCATTCAATAAAAAAGGTTGGCCTAACAAGGGAAAGCCTTTCAGTGTAGTGCAAAGTGAAATGGCTAGCTCTAATGAGAAGTAATGTTACCTGAGTTGCCTAACTCCTTTGAAATTTAGCACATATCATATGCCTATGGAAACTTACTAAATTTTTTACTTCTAAAATGGGCGAGTGAAATATCTGACACTCACCTAAATGAACTTGTAAAAATTAGTTTATTCAGTTTATGCCCATTTAAGTGAGGAATATGTCGATCCGCACTATGAAAATGTACATATTAGTTTATTATCAGTTCCACTGTGCTAAACAACTCAGGTGGGGCCATGAAATAAAAACTGAAATGTACCTTTGGTAAGTAGTAGATTTTTTATTGGTTTTATTATTTTGTGGCATGCAAATTCCAATGAAACTACGTAGAGCTTGCTTGCACTGTCTGCTTCCCCAGTGCTCCGTGAATCAGCTTTCAGCTGCCATCCTATTAGCCTTATTCTGTTCCTACCAAGGTGACAGCTACTGTGTTATCTGTCAGGAAGAAGATGATTTCTTTTAGTCTTTCTTTTGTTTATGTTTTTAAACTGTTCTTCCTAAAATGTGAAGATGTAAATGTGATTATACAAAATGCATGATTTCTCATTTGTCTGTTTGCTACCCAATAGATATTTGATTAGGTGAAAGAAAGAAACTTTATGCTATCAGCTGATTAATATAGTGTTAAGCTCCATACTGTATTTCTTTCAATAAGCTGCTGTGCTTGGGTGAAGGGATAGTAAGGAAGATATTTCAATGAGCCTGAGAGCAAACTGTGCTGTCAGACTTTCTGTTTCTGACCTGTGAGCCTTAAACCTAAAACTGTGTCTGGCTCAGCAAACTTCATTTTGGCACAGGAGATTTTGAGGTTTGGAATTTAAATGATTCAGCTATACAGTAACCCAAGGGGATGGTACCAAGTGTCTGTAAAGTAAAGTACATGATTTAGGTCTAATTTATGAAAGGGCCACAGAATCACAGAACAGGTAAGGGTGGAAGGGACCACTGGAAGTCATCTGGTTCAGCCTCCCTGCTCAAGCAAGGTTATCCTAGAGCATGTTGCTCATGCTTGTACCCAGAGAGCTTTTAAATATCTCCAGTGAGGAAAACTTCACACCCTCTCAGGGCAATCTGTTCCAGTGCTTGGTTACCTGCACAGTAAAGAAGTTCTTTCTCATATTCAGGTGCAACTTTCTGTGCATAAGTTTCTGCCCATTGCCCATTGTCCTATTGCTTGGCACCACTGGGTCATTCTCTTTTGCCTAAATCACATGTTTTTCGATGTCATTATTAATATGAGATGATGATCTTATTTTACTGAGATGATGTCCTAGTTGCCTAAATCACATGTTTTTCGATGTCATTATTAATTTGAGATGATAATCTTATTTTACTGAGATGATGTCCTATCTTATTATCTGATGGAAAAGTGGGACTCAACCTTTCTTTTGCTTCATTAGCTTAATCTAATTCAATCAGAAGAGCATAAGATAAACAGAAATACTAAACATCACTTGCAAAATCCTTCAATGCTGGCATTTTTTCACATGTTTTTCGATGTCATTATTAATTTGAGATGATAATCTTATTTTACTGAGATGATGTCCTATCTTATTATCTGATGGAAAAGTGGGACTCAACCTTTCTTTTGCTTCATTAGCTTAATCTAATTCAATCAGAAGAGCATAAGATAAACAGAAATACTAAACATCACTTGCAAAATCCTTCAATGCTGGCATTTTTTAAATACAGTAATGCAGCTGAACTAATTTAAGCCTGTGTTAACATTGCCTATGAAGCATATCAAGTGTTTAATTGCAATGCAAATAGAACAAATAACAAGAATAAGTTACCCAAATTATTTCATTATAAAATAATTAATGTGATGGGCAATTAAAATATGCATTAAAGTATGCTCATTACACTGTCATTCAAAATTACCTAAGCTAAGGTTAAAGGTGTTATTAAAAACATTAATTTAATTTGTTATATAAAAGACAGACAATGGTCATAAAATATTGCAAATGATAATGAGAAACACTTTAATGTAGTCTTGGTTTAATTAGTGGTGGTTTCATTATGATTTGCCTGTGGGTAAAATGGCAGACTGTTAATATATTTTCTTTTCATTATGATTAGAGTCTTAGAGAGTTATTTAACAACTTATATGAAGAAATATAGGCTTACATTTATATCTTTGGGGTGGTATCTGATTTTGTTTGAGACAAATTTGTGATATTATGAAGCTTTGATAAATCAAATTTCTGATGATAGTGTTCCAAGTGTTGTTTATCCTGCTTAACATTGAATTGCATGTAATATCCACTGTTGAGAGAATGTTAGAAAAAAAACCCTCTCATGGAACTTGGAAGAACCTGAGAACCTTTTGTTGATGGCTTTTGACCTTTTCAGACCACCTTGCAAAAAGCATTTGAAAAACCTTTAAAATTGTACCTGTGTTATACTAGGCTGCATCCTTAAATCAAGCCAGGATTTGCTCTACAACACAAGCTAAGTCAAGATAGATTTCTTGGTATAAAATTCTGAAAGAAAGAATCCCTTTTTTAACTCCAAAGAGTTTGTGAGTGAACCAAAACATTGAAGAAGTAGGTACGTCCGAGTCGCTGAGTTTTCATGTTCACCGAGTTTTTAAAATTAATTTCAAATTAAAGTCTTCTGTATCTTTGCATAAGAAAAAATACTAGAAATAGACTTCCAACTGGTGATTGTTCTGACAGGGAGAAATGGTTGTGCTTGAGAACTTGTTGTCATCGTGATGATGGTCTTGTTGTTTTCTTTCTGCTATTCCTTCATCCATGGCTTCTTTAGAGCTGGAAAATGCCATTCAAAGCTACCAGGTTGTTATTTATAATAATCAGAATAACGTGGCTAAATCCCTGTTGACTAAGGCAGTTCTAGCTTCCTCATCTTTTCTGATTGCAGCAAGAGCAATCAGGTATTTTCTGTAATAGTAAAAGGGCTGTACTTCAGGGACAGCATCTCACTGTGATGAACTTGGCTTAACAGCCTGTTTTATTCAGTAATGTACAGAAACTGGAGAATATTGAAACAGCTACTCTCATTTACCATCTTCTATTTCCCATCTCCCTTTTTTCTGTTTCTCTTTATTTCTAGCTTTCATATTTAATTCATAGCTAATGCAGTAGCAATATAATGAATTCAATCCTCACTGTTTACTGGCTAATGCTTTCAGTCCAGTAAGCACATTTCATTTGGCATATTCTTTTGAGTGCATTATTATGCACATAATTTCAGGTTTGGATAGATATTGGTAGAGGCTAAAGCCTCTTTTTTTTAAAACAATGTGAACTGTGACATGCAAGCTGTTGCTTGTACCCCTAGAAGATATGTTAGAACATATTTAGATGAAGAGAAATACCATAAAGGTTTTCATGAATTCAGCCTACTTGCTTAGAGAAATGAAACTAGCAGAGGTATAATTTCTGATTTTTGGTAATAGCGACCCTTTTCCAACAAGAACTGCCCAAAAGTCAATTTTAATTGCAAACTCATATCAATTTATATCACTAAAGTGAAACACTTTTAAAGAATTCAAGTATTTGACTTCAGTGAAATAGAACTATAATATAGTACATATATGAACTGTATCTCAAGCAGTAATTTTTATTTGATTTCTCACATCAGTTTCAAAGATTTTGCTAGGTTAACAAGAGAAGAAGTCCTCATGACAGCCTGGTAACTCTGCCATGCACTCCTTCACAGGTGGCAGCCCCTTTAAAAGTTACTCGGTTGTAGCTTGAGCTATACCTGCCCCAGTTGCCAATGTGATTATTTAAACCTAACAAAAGTAATTTAAATCACCCATTTATCTCCCAACCTGATAGGCTACAGTCATGCCAAAGCAACCATCCACATCTCTTTGATGAGAATGTGGGACTCGAGGGTACACTCTCAATCTGAATTAAAATTATAATATTAGATGCAACTGGGTAGTTCAGAAAACAGGTGGATAACCACACAGTGACAAGGCCTCAGTCACTGAAGTCACTGTAATTGTAATAATTAGACAGATATTTCCCATGCAAGGGAGATATTTTAAGATTTTTTCAATCAAAATACTGTTTTCTAAAGGAATAACATTTCTTTTTTTTTCCTAAATATGAATTGATAAATAGATGCTTATAAGTCACAAGACATATTATGTCGTGCTTGCTGCATATTTTCATTCTTAACTCCAGTATTGCATGAGTTCTTTCATCAGATATTCTCTGATGCTGAGAAAAGGGAAGAAGCTCATTTTACTCTCTAAAATTAATCTGTTCAGGCATAGTAACAGGTGATTGAAGAAGGGCAAATAAAAATATGTTTTGCATTAATCGATTCATTTATCATGAGTTCTGCTAAAATACTGAATGTGAACGGTTTTCCTATGCTTTTCTGCAAATACTCACCTGCCTAAATTTTCCTCATGAGTTAATAAGACTGTTGGCAATTCTTTCTGAGCATCTCAAAACTCTGTGATAGTTTATAATATTTTTTTACTATTCTCTTCACACATGAGGAGAAGAAATTATATTTATTTTGCTCTGCTGGATAAACCTTTTACAAGAGTTTCTGTTAGTGATTTCTAATTTGGTTGCATGTTTGTTAGCCTTCATTTTCTCTCCAAAGAATGTGACTGTATTTTCAATAGAATTCAAGAAGAAAAAATATCCATTGAGAATCACTTGTGCAAAGAATGGGTCAAATTTCAGAGTGCATGAGGCTCATCAAGGAACATGGAGAGATGAGGTCACTCACTATCCAGACCAAAATGTCTGATTTTTGTTCTCAAGATTTTATCATTTTAAAGTGCATGTCTGGGAAATCCCTATGCTTTGAAAGGAAAAGTCGTATGCAATTTAGGAGGATTTGTGGAAAGAAGTCTGGAGTTCGCTAGCCTTAAATTATATGAATTTGACATCTCAGTGATATCAGAGCTGCTACTAACAGCCAACTTAAGCACTTTGACCCAAAATGCAAGATCTCTACTTCCCTTCTTTTGGTCCACTAGCATTTATGCAGTGCCTGAACAGGCTGTATATTAGCCTACGTATATATGTCTCCCAGCAGCATTTTCATATGGATCAAAGGCATACTTCTGCCCAGCAGCATTTTCATATGGATCAAAGCCATACTTTTTGAAAATATCTCCTGCTCACACCAAATATCTGTGCTTGGGTTTGCACTGACACTTTGGTGAGTACAAACGACCCTCCTTTGTGATGAAACTAACCTGAAAGATGCACTACAAGTGACTGTAATCCTTGAACAATTATAAAGACCACAAGACCAGATTAAAGTTAGCCCAAAGTAAATTCCTTGAAGCATGAATAGTATAGATAGCAACTTCTCAACACAGAAGTTTTCAGTCTGTGTGGGTCATCCATGCTTCTAGCTCCATACTACTTACATAGAGACAGACTTGTGGTTCAGATGTCTATTTGGGCAGAGGTCTCCACATCACTGTCTGTCAAACAGATGTACTATATTCTTACACACAGCTGGGAACCTTCCAAATAGAGTTGAAGTGCAGCATAAACTCTAATGTTGCATCCTTAGTTGAGCAAATTAAACCACACTTACATTCCCTTTATCAGCTAACTAGGTTAGTGAAAAACCTTGAAGATATTGCAATTTTGACTTTATAGTGATAGAAATGTTCACTTTTTGATATAGCAAAACATTTTACCTGACATGTATGGTGCACAGTTAATGAGAGAGACTTCTACTGACATAGTCCTCTTAGGGCAGCAGGTTTTCAGGTATTTTTTTAGTTGTAAACACAAAAATTTTCCTATACTGTTAAAAATTGTTTCATGTCAGAAACTAGAACTAGAAAAAGTGCATGACCTGTTGCATGAGATATAATTAAGTTAGGAGCAGCTTGGCCATATCTGAAGCAATAGAAAGCAATTTTCTTGAGAAAGGTTGAAAAAATCCATATTGATCAGTACTAAGTAGTAAAAATTTATTGCAATGTTGTCAGTTGCCTTATTCCAAATCAATACAAATCTCACCAAAAGCTTCTTAAATGCAATAAGAATCTGACAAGGCCTTTTTGTCACAGATTAGTGTTAAAGCAATGAAAAGGCCCCCAAGGAAAACTGTCTCTGACCAGAATGCCAGCTGTATCCCATTTCAGCAGTACTCCTTTTGGTATAGGACATCTTTATTGGCATTTTGGAACCCTGAAGAAAAGCTTAATGTTTTATCAGTTAACTAATGCAAATGGAAAGACATGCCTAAAGACCTGCATTTCTGACTGTGTTTATCACATCGTAAAGTTCGTTTTAAGAAGGAAAAGTCAATCGACCACCTGAATAAGAATGAAAGGTTCTATATAGAAGGACTTTTCTTCCTGTTTCCAAACAGCTTTCACAAAAAGGTTGTTTAGTCAGAGGGCTAAGTTCCCATTATAGGATACTAGAACCTGAAATTCACACACACTGATGTGACAGCAATACTTTTCTTAGAAAATCATTCAGAACAATTTCAACTCAGCTATAATAGATTTAGATGTGGATAAACTGCCTAGTCAAAGCAGAATAATCTAATTTCAAGTAGTGGAGAACTAAGACAACGTCCTCTGTACTTTTAGAGCAAAGGTTTTTTTTGGAATTTTTATTTTACTAGCATTTGATCGATTAATTGACATTACCATAGTAGTTTTCATAAAAAAGCTATCTTAGTCATAAAGTAATCACATCCTTCTCTCTCTCTGCAGAAAACATACACACACATTCATTAAAAAAACCCTAATCTAGAATTAGTGATAAGTACCTACTTAACATGTTTCAAATAATTTCTTTTTCAAAGTTTGAAATGACCTCTTGATTTTATTGTGGCCTGGGGACCTGGATGCCTACAAATGTGTAGCTTAAAAAAATGCAAATCCTATGGAAAGACAATGGATTTTTTTAATCACAATCACTTAGAACCTGTTAAAAAATACTCTTGTTCTTTGTGTAAGACAGTGTCTGTGCAGTAATGTGATTTAATTCTTCATCTCTAGCTGTTTCAAAATGCACTTGCCGAAGTCCAGAGCGCGCACTACATTGGTGTATTCACGTATTTTAAGTCAATCCCCACTTTTAGAACCAGACAGTCATCTCTCTTAACAGACAGCCAATAACATGAAGAAATTGCTTCCTAAACCTTCTCTTGGTGTTTCTAATTATACAAGAGCTGCTTCTGTGCAGCTGTGTTCCATCCAAACCTGAACAATTTGTCTTGAGCACTTGCTCTCAACCAAGAGAGCAAGGCCTCCCCATTTTCTATCCAGAGTCCAACAGAGACCATCCACCAACTAATAAAAGATAAATAGCTGTTTAGAAAGCATGAGTACTTTCTGGTTGAAACCCTTTATATTATTTTTTAAACTAGCTATTCTTTATCTTGGCATTGCTAAGTTGAGCCATTTGTCTGATAAGTTACAGTTGAAAGTCAGAAAATCTTTTTAAAGACTGCTGTATACCTGTAAGGGATTCAACCACTGATAAGTTACAGTTGAAAGTCAGAAAATTGTTTGAAAGACTGCTGTATACCTGTAAGGAATTCAACCACGGGGGGTTATCTGTTCTACACGAGAACTCAAATCTCTAAATTGCTAATTATGAAGCTTTAGAATGACTGGTAACTGATCTGAAATTCCAGATATGCAAATCTGGAAACTTTTTGAAACCTCTTCTATGAGACTGCAGTCAGGAATGAACCAAAGCTGAGAATTAGGTTCCCAGTGTGGACTTAAACATGGAAAAACCAGACAGTTTCTGCTTATCAGGTAGCAAAATGCAACTACAACAGAGCTTATATTTTAATTGGCAAGGAAGACAATGGTAGAGAGGACCACTAATCCACAAAAAACATAGGAGCAACCATTGCATTCATGTGGTAGTAGTGTCTGGTTGTATGAGGGCTATTTCCTTTTTGCTCCAGAGCCACTTTAAACACAGTAGCCAAACTCCCATGCAGTTTTCTGCAGAGTTTTTGGTTGCAGAAACCATTGTCTCAGATGCCTTATGTTGGTATCTGATTCCTGGTGGTGGAAGTCATCCTCCCCTGACCTCTATTGTGCAAACCAGCAGTGGTTAAAACCTATCATTAGAAGTCAGCAGTTACCTATCTTGCATCAGGCACAGAAATACTTTCATATTGTCACTATATTGCATTTTCCCAGTGCTTTTTTCTCCTGCCTAAGATGTCAGGATAGCCCACTTGTTTGATTTTACACTGAGACAGAGTAGGAGAGGACCAGTCACCTGGTCAGACAACAGTTTAGATGGATGAAGGAATATGGTAGCTTCAAATCTGAAGTTAGGTGCTAAATCACCTTAGCTTAGCTTATGAGAGACATATTAGACATATTATCTTGGCCAGTTTTAGCTGAAAAGAAATGTAGAAAGCTGTTAAGAAACTGACAGCAAGAATTTATTGTCTGAAATGCTGACAATTCATCAACGGCTTATAGGCATTTCAATGTCTACATATTCACATTAAAAGAGTCAGAACTAATATTCATTCTAAATTATATGAACAATTTACAAAGAGAAAAGAGGTTGAAAGCAATTTCTAGCATTCAGGTTGATTGTCATGCTTTTTTTCATCTTTTGTCATCTTTTGTCATCTTTTTTTCATAAGTGTGTAATGTGTATCTTTGTACAAAACTAAATCACTTCCAGACTCTGTCCTTAAGTCAAGTGCTTAGGGAAGTGTAATGCAAATGAAGCCAAAGACATTGTATCTTTATTTGATGCATTATTTTTTTAAGCCTGCTGAAGCAGAATTCCTTCATTAAATTCAATGGCAAAACTCTCTGCAGAGCAACATACTGCTAAGCCAGATTTAAAATGTCTCTTTTTAATGGGCATGATGAAGTGACACCTTGGTGTGACTTTGGGGCAATACTGTGTGTCTTGGAGGGATGGCTCATAGAACACTGATTGGGCAGAACAGATCTTTCCCCACTTCTAGGCATGATTTGGGATCTGATTTCCAGCACATTATTTTATGTTTCAATACACTTTTGGGATGCTGTAGATGGTTTTTAATGCTTGCAACTATTTCCCTGTTACTGTAAAAGCAAGACTTCATTTTAGTAGGCATAGTAGGTAGATGCAGAGTAGAACTGAGTCTGAAAACCAGTGATTTTAGCATAAATACACCAGGACATGGGAATAAGTTACAGCTAAGCTGTGGTTTAGGAGGCTGCTTCCTTTTACCTCTCAGCTGGTAGTTACTCGTCCTTTGAAAAATCCAGGAAGTTACTACAGGAGTGTTAATTTAATCTTCTTGTGTCAGTGTAAACCTTTTCCTGAATTTCCAATTGAAACTCGGGAATTTCATGAATTGAATACACATTTTAGTTTCCTTTAATAGATCAGCATATGATGGCAGAATTGTGACCCTCTTAATGTCAGCCTCTCATTCTACCTTCTACTGAGAACATACATTGCAGCAAAACATAGTAAACACAGTTCTTACATAAGTGATGCAGACAAATATGCATTCAAAGTGTTAATCCAGCCAATTTCATTATAGCCAATAGTGGATATGCAGAAATGGTCTTGAGAATTATTTAGTAGCAGGATTGCAGTGACAACTCCCTTATTGACTACTGCTCTCATGGAATAAGACACAGAAAAAAGGATTCTTGTAAGGCATTTGTAAGGCATGACTGTCTCTTTAGATGGTTTAGTTGTGTTACAGGCTGGATTATGGAAGCATGCTTATGTTCTGTGATGAATTGAAAAAAGATTTGCTGTCTTGAACAATGGGAAGTCATGCAGTCCAATACTAAGTAGCATCTGCTATGTACTTTTAAGCCTCTTACAGGCTGCAAAACACGTAGTGGGGATCTGTTGAAAAGGAGGCAGATTTCAAAGTCCAAAATATAACAACAGGTAACAGATGTTTTGTTCAGATGTTTAAGTTAAAATATATATTTTGTACCGGTGTCTGAGACAGTAAACGAGACCAGAATTTATGACTTAACAAACTACATATACAGTAATTTGCTTAAAAACCTCCTCAGCATACAAAGCAAATAAACCTTGTATTCTTATCATCAAGTAATTCTATTTTAGGTATTCGTGAGTGAATCCTGAATTTTAATTTGACTGACTAAACACTTCTGTCGTATTTCCAGATTTGCTATGTATCCAGCAAATTAATTAAAATTGGACACTTACAGATGGTTTCTGTGGTTTTGATATACATGTTGTGTATTTATGAGCATCTTCTGCTATGTCTAGTACTTCAGTAGGGAAATTGGAACACAGCCTGAATGAATGCTTTTCATATTGCTAGGATATTTTTAATTCTTTGTGTTAAGCTACAACACTCCTTTTAGCAGTCTGGTATGGGTTCATTTTGACCATTCTAATTTAAGCTCCTTGTCTTTAATTGACAAAGTGATTGTAGAGGGCCTTGTTCTCCAGGGCTATCTGAAATTTCAGAGAAGCAGGAACCTGATGTTTCACAGCAAGGCTGTTAGAGAAAGTAGATGAATTCAGTCAGTTGTGTTCAAGGCACTGTTACTGTTGGTGAAACCCTCAAATGGATGTCCTTGGTGCTTTCAGCACTGCTGTGGGAATGCACAAGACCTCTGTGCAGCCCATGAAGTGGCTACTGCCTGCTGGGATGCACTGAGGCTTTCAA
>NW_008661983.1:97911-110110 GCF_000695815.1 Acanthisitta chloris | reverse complement strand
CCTGCTGAGCAGTTTACCAAGCATCTGTACTGACAACCTCTGACTATAAAGATTAGAGAATCCCAGAACTGAGAGGAAATATTGATATTCACATAGCATCATTGCTACTTTATCCCATCATGATTCATTGAACATAATTCAGTTGCTAAAGTGTTGCTGCAACTTTAAAAGATGATTCCCTTGCCATATATTTTCTATGTAGTGTTTGCCTATGATTTCCACTTTATTTCAACTGCTACATTCAAGTTTTCCACCCTTGGCAGTAGGAAACACCCTGTGGTGTCCCTCAAGGGTCACTGCTGGGGCCGATACTGTTCAACATCTTTGTCGGCAACATGGACAGTTGGATTGAGTGCACCCTCAGCAAGTTCACTGAACACACCAAGCTGTGTGGGGCAATTGACATGCTGGAGGGAAGGGATGTGCCATCCAGAGGGACCTTGACAGGCTTGAGAGGTGGAACAATGCAAACCTCATGAAGTTCAGCAAAATGAAGTGCAAGGTCCTACATCTGGGCCATGGCAATCCCAGGGACACCTACAGGTTGGGTGGGGAAGTAATTGAAACCAGTAGTGAGGAGAAAAACTTGGGAGTGACAGTGTCTCACCATGAGCTGGCAGTGTGTGCTAGTAGCACAGAAAGCCAATTGAATTCTGGGCTACATCAAAAGGAGTGTGCCCAGCAGGTCAAAAGAGGTGATTCTTTCCCTCTACTCTGCTCTTGTGAGACCCCACCTGGAATACTGTGTGCAGCTCTGGTGTTGTCAACATGAGAAGGACATAGAACTGTTGCAGCAAGTCCAGAGGAGGCCACAAAGTTGATAAGAGGACTGAAGCATCTCCCTTATGAAGACAGGCTGAGGAAGTTGGGGCTGTTCAGCCTGGAGCAGAGAAGACTCCGTGGAGACCTCATAGCAACTTTTCAATGTCTGAAGGGCCTACAAGGGAGCCAGAGAGGGACTTTTTGTTAGGAACTGCAGTGATAGGACAAGGGGTAATGGGTTCCAGCTGAAGGAGAGGAAGTTTAGGTTGGATGTTAGAAAACGTTTTTTACTGTAAGGATGATGAGACACTGGCACAGGTTGCCCAGGGATGTGGTGGCTGCCCCAACCCCCAACCCGGGTGGTGTCCAAGACTAGGCTGGATGAGGCCTTGAGCAACCTGATCTAGTGAGGAGGTGTCCCTGTCCATGGCAGGAGGGATTGGGACTAGATGATCTTTAAGGTCCATTCCAACCCCTAAATTCTCTGATTCTATGATATGAATCTGATCTACCTCCAGCTTCTCTACAGTGCAACATAGCACTCCTCAATTTAAACTGTCTGACAGTTATTTCTTCTTTCTAAACATGGCAACAGTGAATGAGGCTGATTATTTTCCGTTATTACTTTTATTTATTTCAAGATCCTCTATTTATTAACCTGAACTGGACAAGAGAAAAATCACTGCTGGTTTTTTATTATTTTTAAATTCCAATTGGTGTGATTTATGTATTTTCATGTCAGATTCCTAAACTGACAGGTTACATAGAGTTTTCAAAAATAAACATAAAGGATTGCTTATCAGAGACCTGCAGGTTTATCTCTACCCTTCCCCATGGTAACATTTTTTTCAGCACAGTAGCAGCTAGCAGAGTAGATAATGGGGCACTTCTGAACCTGAAAATTAGATGCTGTCTGCTATGACTGTAAAAAGAAAAATGTCATGGTGGAGGAATATGGAGGAAGGGGAATGAAGTTAATTTTAGTTTGTATTTTTTTAAAAAAAAATGACAGATGGAAAAAATACAGGAAGTCAGCATTTATGAGAGAGATATCCACATGAAGTTAGGGAGACCACCAACAGACCTATCTATACCATTGCCTGAAAAGAGTAACACAGTTTTTCACTCATTTAATAGGCAGAAAGTTTGTTTGGATTTGCTTATTTGAAATTAGTGATTGGCTAAAAGAGACAGAGTCTCTTTTTTCCTTTCATATAATTTCCTAGCTAGTTTGTCTGAGTGTGTAAGAAATTGTTTTTTATATATATTGGCAAATGTACTGCAGTGCCTGAAATGGCATTTCCTTTTTACAGTGACAATATTTACAAATGACATTGTGAACTGAATAGGTGACTTTTTTCAAGCAGACAGCAAAAATCGCTTATGGACAAATATATGCTAGAAATGAATAAGAGCTATTTTATTTTAAAAAATATTGGGGGTTTCTATTTAATATTTTAATAAAAATATTTCAGTTTTTTAAATGGTCAGGTGTATGTACCTATTAATGAATCAACTGACATAGGGGAGAGAAGAGAGGAGAAAGCTTAAAGCCTGTATTTTTTTTTTTATATCAATTCAGGGATGTTTTGTGCCTATAAAGTTAAAAGATGGCTGAATTTTCTTGAAAATTTCTCAGTAGTGGTTGCTGATGCTGGGCAAAAATACTTCTTTTCTGATTGACAGCTACAGCACTCTAACTCTGTCTCTTAAAATACAAACATCACACTGAATCTTTCACAAATAGATGTAGTCTCCTTCCCTTTATTAGCTTTCTCATCCCATAAAGTGCAGTCAGTATAGGCATCATTCCTGTCCTTTAGAAAGAAGTAGATTAGTCCATTTCCTCATGGGGGTTTGCAAAGTCCTTCAATAGACGTGACTGGAAGAGGAAGAGGCTGAAGACGGTGGCCTAAGGGAATAAACTGCTGACTTGATAAATCTTTGGGTCTTAAGAGGTCATCTCTTGATGTCTGAAAGAAAGATTGACTTACCAGCAAATATGAGCACCAGTCTTTATGGCTTTGTGAGGGTTTTTTTTTTAATAGTAATATAGAAAACATTTGTATATGAGATACTTATAAATTTTGTACAACTACCATAACAACATTTTCCTTTCTCAGGTCTTATTCAATTCTCATAGATTTATTTAATCTTTTTTATACTATCTGCATGCTGTCCATGAGATGTGCAGGGAATTTCAATGAGTTTTTGCACTAACAAATGCAGCTATCAAATGCAACATGAAAAAATCTGAAACTCTGTGAGCTTCTGTTGCATGTGACAACTCATAGACCCTATAGAACTTAAACATATTGTTAATGAAAATTCTGATGTTTCATATCCATTGTCCTGATATGAAGAATCAATTACAGGTAGGAGCAGATTAAATGTAATTAATTTTCATTATCCAGAAGTATTCCCTAACTTGTAAGGTCTTACTTGCTCTGTTACAGGAGAAATTATAATTTTGAGGGGAGTTGCCCACAAATGTTAAACACTTATAACTCCTTGATACTGGTAGATTCTAAAAACTCAGAGCCAGACCGTTACTTATGGAGACTGAGGGAGTGTGCCAGGAACTAAAGCATCAATTTGTGTTTGAAAACAATTTATGTATTTTTGTAACTCCACTACACAGGGTCTGCAGACAAAGTGTAATCTGCACATCTACAGACTGTAATTTAAGAAGGATTCTCTTCCAAGGCAGCCAGACTATCCTGTTGCGGAGGGTAAGGATCTGGGTTAGCACATGGATCGTCAATAGAGTTGCACCTTAGTGGATGTCCTGTGCTCACTTTTGGCTGACATTAAAGTTTCTGTAACTTGCATTTGGCACATTTCCTGCTGCTGCTTAGTATTCAGAGTCCACAAAATGCTGGATATTTCAGGGTACTTATGTGAGTTGAGAAGGCTGTGTATACTGTGAAAGGAGTCTGAAAGAACCTTGGATACTCGGGGTAAATAGCAAGGTGCTACTCATTCATGTGACATTCCCAAACTGTCATAAATTGTAGTTGATCAAGGACTTGCAGATCAATGACATTTCCAGGTAATTTTTTTGAGGTGATCTTGATTTCAGTTGGAATAAACTGTGGACAAAAGCAAATACTGCACATGTAGACCATAGTTTTTTGGAAGCATGACAAATCTGTGAACAGAATTTTTAACCTATGTCCCTTAAAAGATTTTTTAAAACTCCTTATTGGTAGAGTCTTACATTGTTAAGTGGATTGGTATTTTTAAGTAACAGCTGGCATGACAAGCAGTTGTATGCAGTTCTGGTTTTTGTTTTTTTTGTCGGATTTTTGTTAACATCTCTCTCCTGAGAGCTCTATAATCTAAGTCCAGATTGCTGCTGTCCTCCCCTGACAAGATGGCAGAGAAGTATTGATTCATTATAGGAGGATGTGATGAAGTGGCAACAGAGGGACTTTTATTTGCTCATCTCAGAAAGAAAGTACCAGAAGGCAGTGTTAGCTAATCTCCCATACTTAAGTAGGAAGAAGATGTTTGAAGATCAGTAAGAAAAATGTACATGATTATTCTTGCATTAAAACTTGGGCAAGGGTCTGTTGGCATTAAATTTGCCTTGCTGGGAGTAAACCCCACTATAATTTGTTACAGCCTTATATATAACAGGATTGAGGGAAGGATGTGGGGCCTACTCCAGAAATAAAACCAACTGTAAAAGAGATGTTTTGTTCATCTCGCCCACCACCTGACAAAGGACACAAAATATTACAAATATTTAGGTTTGTTCATCTCGCCCACCACCTGACAAGGGCCACAAAATATTACAAATATTTAGAGAAAGCATACAGTGTAAAAGAAGGAAAAAAAAAATCAAACTATAAACAGGAAGGTGTTGCTTTTTGTCATAAGAAAAGGTACAGATCAGAACAAAAAGGAAAAGAGAAGACTGTTCAGTGGCATTAACGAAAGTCTGCATTGAATAAAAGCATTTGCTTCTACAAAATCTTTGGCAGAACACACATTCATGCTGTGTTTTTTTTAATAGCAAAGAAAAGTAGCAAAACTAATTTGTAATAGGAATGTATATGTTTCACAAGTGGAATCTGTATTTTTTGCTCAGTAGTTCGTCATGTTCTGCATACACTGTCAAAGAAATCAAAGTATAATGTCCCAAAAAAACCAAACTGTTAGGTTTAGGAGAGCAGAGGTGTAAGAGGGGGGAAAGAATCTATTAGTATTCTGCAGGTGTAGCTGAATTCTAATCCATACATATGGAGAGCAATTGTTCTGATGCATAGGCATAGACTTTCACATTTTATTTTGCACTGTGTTATGCCATGCCCTGTTAGGCTCCAGTTCTGTGTTGCTCTGCATATGGCTGGATTGCTGCATTCAGACAGAATGCAGTGAAGTCAGCCAGCTCATAACAAATTCTAAAATTGGGGCAAAAGTGAAGAATATTACATTGGAGAATAAGCATGATAACATAATTTGTTTTTTCAAAAGCAATTCCACAAGATATTGCTGCCTGCGGTAGCACAGGTTAGGATCAGGACATGAAAAAACACTGAATAAGAACACTGCATGTACTGCATGGTTTTCTAGATTTTTGCTCTGTTTTCTTGGCAAAACCAGTTTTGGCTGTAAAATATCTTGCTCTCTTTCCTAGGGACCACTGCTGAAGTGCATGGAGAGGTACTTACCACAGCTTTATATTGTTTTGTACACAGAAGTAAAAACAATCCATTTTACTAGACAATATAAAGCATCTTAACTATCAGCCATCATCAAATAATAGTATGCTGTCTATGATATGCTTACTATCCTGTGAAAATTAGGGAAGTTTTGTGACTGTATCCTACTTCATCCCAGTTAAGCCCCTAACTATTAATTATGCTTTATTTATAGACTACTCACTATCTTCATGACTAGCATTTCAGTTGCTGGAGTCTGGTCTTCAGACTTACAAGCCTTCTCTGATTTTTAAGTGAATTGAACTAAGCTGTTGGTCATGTAGGGGCACAGCAAAGAAAGAGGAGAAAGGCAAATAGATCATTCTCCTGGAACAGTCTTGACTAGTCACCTCAGCTTTGTACCTCTGAAATTTATTCTCCATATTTAATGTTTCTCAGCTGTGTTATAATTTTTGTGTACAACAGAGTAGCTGTGTCATTAAAATGGCTCAGAAAGATTGCATTAGGTAGATGCATAAAACAACAAACTAAGAATAGTCTTTAACTAAAAAATATGATTTGAAAATTATAGTCTGAATTAAACAAAGCATGATTTGCCATTTAATTGCCTACTGACCTCTCAATGACTGTGCTGCTAACTATTAGTGCAGTCACTCCCTTTCTTGCAGCCTCTGACTTTGACAAGAAAATGTTTTCCTTGTTGGCAGTGTGGATGCTTTTAATTGATACACACAGGAGGAAAAAAAAAGGGAAGAAAAAAATAGAAAAAAAGAGGAAAGACCACATTGAAGTGTGGGAACAATGAGGCAAATAGTAGTGTCTAATAATTCTGGCCACTAATTTCCTAACATGGATTCAGGCTGAAGAGTAAGTAGTAAATACTAGCATATCCACCAGTGGATTTTAGTTAGCATGGTTTATGACACACTACAAAAAATAAAAAAGCCATTAAGAATTATTTTTCATTTTTATACTAATCTTTCCTTAGTTCTCTGAATAGCAGGAAAATTTAATGTCAGTTTAGAAAAGCCTGAAACCAGAAGTGAGAACAGGATTAAAAATAGTAGCAGTATTCAGCACTCTCAATTGAAGAATGGATTTGTATATGACTACATTACATCCTCTATTCATGAAGTAAGAGAATTTAATTCTATTCCTTCTGTGGAAAGTGTATGAAAAATGTATTTTAAGGGAGACCTTTAGTAAGCTCTATTTTAATGCTGTTAAAAGTTTAACTTCATATGAAACAGACTGGAATGTTAATCTTGAAACTTGCTTTAGGAAAGTGCAGCCTTTTCTGAGAAAATTAGCCTCAAAGTAGGAAGAGATTGATTCTTCAATGATGCCCTTTTACTACTGCTTTGTTTCTGTTATACTAAATGGTTGATGTAGATATAATCATTCAATCTGATGTTGTTGCAGCAGAATGAAAATTGATCAATATATCATTATTGATCAGTTTCTTTCTGATTGGTTTAGAAAATCTGTGTATTATGTCTAGTCTCACACAGCCAATCTAGCCTATCCAGAGTTAATATAAATGAATGTTTGTGTCTACACACAAGGTTACAAAGCAAGTATATTATATAAAAATGAGCCAAACAATGCCATAATGACACATATACATATATCTAAGCATTTAATGTGTTCTTAAAATTAGGCATGAAATTAAAATCACACTTAAATCTAGGCATGAAATAAGAGTACTTTGCTTAGTCACAGTCAGAGTAGTCCAATAACCTCTTTGTTCAGCTGAATTTTGCAAAGCCTTTTAAAATTACAGTTTCTAGAAACCATACACACAAAGCCTTTTAAAATTACAGTTTCTAGGAACCGTACACTATAACCCTGAGTATTTCAATATTTTCCAATTGAATCCATGTAGGCGATTTATTAATAAAGCTCTTAAAATAAATTGAAATATTTTACAGTGTTATAAAAAGGCATATTGCAACCGATGCATTTAGCACAATCCAATGAAATAATGTTAGACTCATAGTCCCATGCTTTAACTACTTTTGATGTTTTCTTTACATCCTTTTTGAGTTAATTCAATAAATGTTTGTGATTATGTGACTGCATCCTCACTTACTTCTGGACCTTTATTTGGTTCCTGCACGTGAAGCTGTCTGTTTTGGTTTGGTTTTTTCCCCCCCCCCAAGTTTAGTAAAATGGTTTTTAATACCCAGTTAAGAAGCTGTCTGTTTTGGTTTGGTTTTTTTTCCCCCCCAAGTTTAGTAAAATGATTTTTAATACCCAGTTATTCAAGATGCTTACCAGCAAACTCTGATAAGTTCATCAGCTCAGAGTGCTTTTAACATCCAATTCCAAATCTCTAGTGGATAATGTGCTGAAAATCTAGTTATTTTATCAATTGCATGTCTTTCCCAGCCTAGTTCTGTGCAGAATGACATCTGATTAAGAAACTGTGTCACAGCACAATTCTGTTTCTGTTTTTAACATATATTCAGGGGCATAGGAAATGCATGGGAAGAAGGGTCAAGTGACATTTGTGTATCTCAACCCGAGAGGTCAGATTATGCGCCCACTACTCAGATATCATGTGCTTGAAGTAATGTAATTAGCAGATTATCCCATTATGTCAACAAAAAGAGGTGTCTGAAGCTGATTATCTTGCTGCTCCAATGTTACCCTCCTTCATCTCATTTTCTTTTCCTCCATGTAGTGTTTTAAAGAGAAATAAATTGATTATAATTTTTTTACTTGCATGCATCTTACATTTTAGGCAGTGTAAGCTGATTTTATGCTAGAAATTACTTCAGAGTAAGAATGGACAGTTAAAGACCATGTGCTAAGGGTTGATTTTTTTGGCTTCAGACACAGCTGAGAATTGTTCTATGCAGAGAAGATTATAGCAAAACCAGATGTTTAGGCCTATCCCGAGAAGCAATTCATAGCCACTTTGTGAGGGCTTGGTCTCTTGCACAACGACATCAGAACCTCCTGAGACACTCCAGTCAACTAATACAGAACAAAATAGAATACAACTATAGAATAATAGTAATAGAATATAGAAAACTAATAGAATACAACTAATCAGAACAAAATAGAAGGAATGGATATAAAGGAACCAGTGAGCTAGGTTGGATTGAAACTGAGTGATTTTCCTGGCCACCAAGCACTGCTATGTGTGTGTGATCAACTAAAACAATACATTTTGTGGTAGGAAATACTAGGCATGATCACACCTGTATGTATCTTCATATTTCTCATTTTAATAAAAATGTTTTTCTTTGACAGAATAAAGAACAGAGGCATTTCATATAATAATGAGTAATGAATAATTTAATGTTGAATTCAAGACCAGTTCTTCTCCAGCTTGTGTGGTTCCAGCAATGTGGGAGTAACCTGTTTAAAGACATGAAACTTCTGTGAGACTTATGTGAATAATGGATTTCTAATATAATGTCTGAGGAGTAAAAATTTAAAGAAAAACATAATCTTAAATTGAATGAAAAAAGCCCACTACTTTCCTTCTTCCACTTTGGATAAGTAAATATCTTTGGATTTTTCAGGTTGTTTATACAAAATTTAGCCAAATTGGATTTGAAAATGTGAAATAAGCCTCTTTCCTACATAGCTAAAATATTTTTGGGTTTATATTAATCTTTTCTTTTTTTTTTTTCCCCCCAAAGCTATGTTCTAAATCACCACTTGTGTTAAATGCTTTTGCTTAAACATGAGAACTAAAAATACCCTAAATTTCAGCCAAGGCATTTATTTTTAATTTCACAAATTAAAATTACTCTGAGCCTGGGTGGAGCTGAGCAGATTGTGGAAGCTTGTCATCCACATCCAAAAAATATCCTGTAGTTTGGAAGTAGGTAGTAGAAAACCACTTAAATGTGTCTCTATGTGTCTCTCCCCAAGTGCCCAGACGGAACAGGATATTATCATTGAAGCAATGCAAATCCATGAATACTCATCCATCACAGCAAATTCTAGAAATACCTGATGAAATCCAGTTCACAGCCTTTTTCTTTTTGTTTTGTTTATTCCTTAAATGAAATTGTAAATTGATGATTAGCTAATAATTGAACATTACATCTACACACTTATTTCAGTTTGTGAATACTGTTTCATGGTAAATGAGGCTATTTTTCCTCAATATTATAGTAGTGATCTGTGCAATATAATAGTCATTTGCTCAATAGCATTCTGCAGAAATAGAATTCTACAGTTATTGCAGTACATTTTTAACACACTTTTCCCTGAAATCCTTACTCCTGATGGTGAAAGCTGATTTACAGCAGAAATTCACCCTCTTCATGATTGTCAATAAATGTGAAGATGTAATTTGAGTGATAATGAAAGAACATTTTATTGAAACTCTCCAGAGAGTCTGTTTCACAAGATATAATTGGAGAGAGCCTAAGAGTCTCCTGTACCAATTTCCAAATTAAGCATCTCAACCATCAAGATGTGTATATTCTAAAACTGTCTAGGGGGAAAAAAAGTAATATAATCAATAGCCTCATAAGATTAGAATACAGCTATGCTGGAATGGGTACATGGAGGGGACTGGAGAAGAGCTCCAACATTTAAGTATACAAACTGCATCAATTTAATTTGTCAATGTAGCCATAACCTTCCTTTTCATCTCTATGTTTGAAACTGCTGGGACAGGTCTTTGTATTTTGCAAATTGTGCAGCTGCATTGACTAGCTTGGTTTACAGGGATCGAATGCTTGATTATTTTTAAATTGTTTTTTAAATTTTTATTTGGATAGACAAAGCTTCAACAGTTTGTTGGTAGAACATGAGTTTAGCTTTCTGACACTTATGTTTCAGGGAATATTGAGAATTCCCCAAATCCCCCTTCCTCTTCTATGGCTCTATAATTACATCTGGAAATAAAATTTATGTTTTTGCACAACTACCATACCTTACACAGTGTATTTTCACAGAGTTTATGGCACTGGAGTTTCAAAATTTTCTTTAGATTTGTGTTTGTTTCCTTGTAGCATTGAATTCTTTAACATTTTAGGTCTAAATGATTGGAGTCATATTTGTTTCAGATATAGCCTCATTTTCTTCTTCATTAGTGCTTTGATCACAAAAGCTGAAGCTGGAGCTCATCATTAAAGAAGACAACAGATTACAGGCTGAATGGAAATTTTGTGGATGGAATCTGTTTTTCTCCTCTACTCCAAAATAATTCAAATCAATAGACCATTAGCTGCATTTCTTTTAATCTAAGCTTTTGTGAAGGAGTAGAAAGATTGGTATTTTGAGAGTAAGCAGTCATGTGAATTCCATTTGCCTGCTAACTTGTCATCTCTTTTTTGTTGTTGTTGATGAAGAGTTCTTTATTAGTTTTCAAAACCATCAAAGGTACTGAGATTTTTTTTAAAATTCAGCATCTTAATTCAATTTATCAGTAACATCTTTTTTTACTTTTATGCTTGAAGCTCACTTTACAAAACTATGTTTCTTAAAAATCTTCCTCTAATACAAATTGAAAATAAATGATTATTCATATTGCAAGATTACTGAAATTTCAAAACATCACCAGGTTTCTAAATGCTGAGAAGACTGTTGTATCATTTGTCTTGGATACAAAAACCAGATTTTTCTATAGTTAGGAGTGTGTTCCATTTTAACTTGAATTAGCTATGATCTTCTTTTGGATCCATTAGCAGGGATACTGTTTCTGTGGTTTTAAAAGGGTGCAAGAACCAGTGAGTTTGCTTGTGCACTATAAAAATATTTTTTGTACTTATGCAATTGTCTTTGTATTGCTTTTCTGCTCCTTGTTATTTATTATTTTTAGCTAAGAAAAACGTAAAATATTTTCATGTGATTTCAGATACACTATCTTTGGGCTTCTAGGCTTAAAATAATTTTTTTACTTGTAAATACAAACTTTCATGTAAGAAAATAAATTCTATACTATTGTAGTTGATACAGGGAAAGATTTTTGGTGTATATTTTTACAAAATAGGTTTACAATCTCTTTTACTTCAAAAACTGAAAACGCAGAAAATAATTTGTTTTAAAGACATTCAATCAGTTTCTTTCCATATGAAACATGTCTTTTCTTCACTCTACTTACCTGTAGAAGGAGGTGAATGGGTAATACTGGCATTCCTAAATCATACTAGGACAACCTGAGCACTAGATCCAAATGTAATGGTGGTGATATCTGTGAAATTCTAGTTAGATATTGAGAAATAATTTATAGCATAGATGCTTGACACTTAATGGCTTGAGAACCAATCTGCTGCTGAGCAAACCTGCACAAAATAGATGCAGTTCTAATAACCTCACTTTGTGTTGCCATTTTTACATAATAGGTAAAGCCACCCTTGTGAATCTCCACAACTGACTGTTTTTCTTAGTTGCCTTTTAGCAGTACTTAGTCATGGGTAGTGAAGAAGAGTTATTTTTCTTTCCTTTGTGGATTCCCAGCAATGCTTTGCAGTCACAGGTTGGTGGCTGAGCTGTTGTGCTTTTCATTTAGTGGCGGTGACAGTGGCGCTGTTGCTGGTTACTTATATCTTTTTTTTTCTTTCTTTTTTTTAACTAAAATGTTTAATGACGATGGAGTATTAACATTGGCATAAAAATGGCCAAAAGCAGTTTGCCAAATGGGAAGCTGGATGGAAAATTAATGTGTGTTGGCTTGATGAAGTAGTGAAAGTTGACTGGACAGAACATCTGAGTTAATGGGAAACGGAGTTTGTGAAAACATGGATTACAAAGGACACCACCATAGCAAGAAATGCAACATTAGCCAAAAGCTT
>NW_008661983.1:82385-97887 GCF_000695815.1 Acanthisitta chloris | reverse complement strand
TGCCTTAACCTTGATCTTACTAGACCTTATCTGGTTCCTCTATGTGTTGCAATCCAGGCAAATTAATTGCAGGTTACTTGGCAGTGAGTGTAATTTCATAATCATTGGTTTAAATCCTTTTCATATAAAATGGAAAAATATTACATTAATGTGAAACATCAATGACCAAACTTTAGCACGGGGAGAAAGGAAGAAAAAAATTATAGTTGTCTTATAATTTCCTTTACATCTGCTAAACAGTATCTGAAAAAATCTGAACATACTTTCCATTTTGTTGGGACAGATATGGCAAAAGCCAAAAAAGTACAAGTAATAGTGGTGTTTCTACACAGAGTTTGTTTTCTAACAGGGCAAATTTTCAACAAAATAATAGGGTATATGAAAGAACTTTTGTTTTTCTTTTGGTTCAAAATGTTAAGTTAATCTGGAACAAAATGACTGGTTATATACTGAGCTCTGAAAGCAGGCAAATTCTCACCTACCTAGACTGCTAAATGGACAACTGACACACATGACCCTGGCAAAGCTTCATACATGAGAAAATTCTGGAATAATTATACTGCTCCTTAGAGGTGTGACATCTGTTACTCAGTCATCCTACATTATATACAAATGATCTATGCACCCCTTGGGGGATGCCTAAATCTAAGAACTGCTCAGCATGTTCCTCTCCTTTTTTGTGGAAAAGAGTGTGTGAGGGCATCCTAGACCTTCACAGTCCATTTTTATGAGCTAGATATCACAAATAGGCATGTATTTCACACCAGTAAGCGTATAACTGACCTACAAGAGCTGTGTGCTCTGCACAACCAAAGAAAGTTACAATCCAATTTTCCTGTTAAGATGTAAATCAGAAACATGTATGGGAGAAGGCTGTGTTTGAGACAGGTATATCAAAACTTCCTACCTCTGCATGTACATATACCTACTTACACACACACATATTTATATGGTTTAGGCATGAAGCTGTGTGCCAAGTCACTGCCATCAAGGAGAAAGATCTATTATGATCTTAACTTCCTTTGCTTTTTGACAATTGAATTCTTTTTCAGAATAGTTGGTGTGCATGAAAAATGCTTTGCTGTTTGCTTCTATAGGATGTGAATCACCATAGCATATGAGCACTTGCTGAAATGAATGAATGAACCTATTCTGAATTTTTGCCATTTCAGAAGAAATGTTTAAATTGTGTCACCTGGTACATGAACTATCTGTTCTGTTTCCCTGTTTTCTCAGGCTTTCTATAATCAGTAAAGAGAGCTTAGAAAAAAGTAAGTAAAAACCTTCTCTGAATTGTACTGCAGAGGAAGTTGTGGTGGTTTGGGTTGGGTTTTTTTTCCTCTCATGATCAGGATTTTATGGAGATGAAATATTAATGCAGTAAGCTGAAAAGATAACTAATAGTGGTGGGAAGATTACCCTTTTTTTTTTTTTTTGTCCCCTCCACTGAAGAATTTATCTGGAAGATCAAATAACCTTTTAAACATTTTGACTGTTTTCATATCATATGCTTTCACACACACACACACACACACACGTGCACACACTAGTTCTTTGATTGTTAACTTCTTTTTTAATATTTAAATATTTGAGTTCTCTTATTAATACAGTATTTATTAATATAGGTGCACTTTATTTCTTTGCTATCCCACTCTGTGGTCACAAAGCTGTTCAGCACATTGAGATATTGTCTGGACATTGTGACAGACTATAGCAATGGGAGGGAAAATCCCAGCTCCTAAGTAAACATGTTAGGAACGATAAAAGAAAAAGCACAGAAAGAACTTTAAACCCGAATAAAACAAAAACTCCAGGTGTGAATGGGATAGGAGGAGAAAAACAGGATGTGATTGCTATAGCATTTTTTTTTCCTGTGTAATTTTCAGTGATCAATGATACTATTCAAAAGACATCATTGGGGGATTTTTTGATTTTCCCACAAGAAATGATTGATAAGTTGAAGGTATGCTCTCAGAATGTAATATCATTGCGATTCTTCTTTTAATTATTAAAAACTGATACCCTTATGCAATAAAATAATTACACATTTTATAGCGGATATTTTCTTTCTGAAGAGTCACTCTTTAAAGATGTGGCAAGTAAGGTCAGGTGCCTCTTAATGGAAACAGAAATGAAAAGCACTACCTCATTGATTTCTTCTCCACTTCCAAAAATGAGATTGTTTTTTTTAACTCTCTACCTCATCGTGATGATTCCAGATAAGCACCTCCATAATGACAGACCAGTATGAGAGTTATAATGCTTCATTTCAACTATATTCTATAATAAGTTTATCACAGATTCAATTCGCTGCCATGAGATTGTGGCTGCAGTTGCTAAGAGGAGCTCTCATTGAAAGAATCATCTGTGCTTGGAAGACAGTGAACCAAATTCATCCCTGTTGTAAATCATCCAACTTTATTGGAACTGCCTAAGAAAAAGAATTTGTCCCACTCCATTTATCCACTGCTCTACAGAAGGAGCATTTCATAAAAGTTATTTTCCTCTTTGTTGCTCTGCTACTTACATATTTCAGTCTTTTAGCAGGAAAAGGGAATTGTTAAGCTGAAGTTAAATATTTGGCACTTACTGCTTTTATAGAGAAGGTCTTATGCAAAGGAATAAAACTCTGAGCATTGCAATCTAATTGACTGCTGAGACAAAGTCTAAGCTCTTCCACGGAGACCTGAAGGTAAGGGAGTAAAAGCAAAACTTTACAAAAGCTTAGGAAAGTCCTTCCACCGATTTATGTAGCAGTTCTGTCATTCAGGTGGCTGAAGTGTTCATAAATAACAGTTCCTCACAATGTCACTATCAATGAGGAAAAGTTCCTATTCCTGTGTTAGTAATATGTTAACAGATTTGACGAACACTGCAAACTGAGACATTCATCCAATCCACTAAAAGGAAAAGTCTTTTTGCCAAAATGATGCAATTCTTGAACTGAATGTTTCTTATAGTTTGCTCACCACCTTGGAAAGGCCAAGATATGATGACTTTTCATTCCTTGCAAATCAGGTTGGCTAGAAGCTAAACTCATCAAGCAGTATTTAGTGGTGAGTAGGAGAAAAGTAATCGGTTCCTATTTACTTTGTTCTTATTAAAAATGCTGAGGAATAGAATGGACAGTGAGGCCAAGAGTGTACTGAAGTGTAAGACAAAGTGCTAATAATCAAATTACTATGTCAGTAGTTATAGACTTAATATAAGTCTATGTTAAATTTTCACATATCATAAAATTGCATGCATCTCAAAATTGACCCTGAATTTTATATTTACTTTGTGTAAGAAAAGTCTAGAAATTCAGATATGGGGTTGTGTTTCCTTGTTCCCTAAACTAATGGCAATTAAGAACACTTTATTCACTTTGAAATTCTTCCTTTACTTACTATTCCCCTCTGATACACAATTTTATACTTACAGAATTCTGTCAGTCATGAAGCACTTAAAAACTGTCAGAATAACAGACAAAGATAGCAAGTGGCATTTAAAACACACTTATCACTTGCATGCTATGTAAGGCAAAAGTTTAATTAGCATTGTGCAGTTTGGATTAGTGATATATTGACAGCACGCTGATTACATACTGAGAAAGGTCTCTCAGTTTTCCTTCAGCACCCAGCCAGCCTGACTCCTGCTTATTGCACAGCATAAAGCACAAATCCTTTCATTAGCAATATTTCAGTCTGACATTTTCTGTTCTAATGGATTGAACCAACCCTATTGTTTAACAAATACATCATTGAGAATTAACTCCTTCAATCAGCAATTATATTTTCAGCGGCAGATAATGATCCCTCTAATGTTCATATAAGACTTCCTTTTCCCCTTCCCTCTGACATGCTGTGTATTTTATCCTGTAGAGGGTGCAGTACACAAGAGTTTAGGTATGTGTTCAAGGAAAAAGTGGACATGAGATCTGAGAAATCTGTGTGGGGTGTTATGTAATCAAATGTAACTGAGGTAGCAGTGACCTTTTTTCATGTACAACTCTGCTACTGAACGTGCTTGCTCTTTCTGTGTATCTGTATTTAGATAAATCTGCTAGAAAACCTGGAAAACCTGCTACACAGAAGGATAAAGTGAAGGACATAGGATGACATATGACAAAGCCTTTGTAAATGAGCTCACCTTAACTCCATCCATGTTAGATGAGACATTTTGGCTATTTTGCATATAGGTCTTCTAATGCTTTGCTGAAACATAGCCTATATTGCTTGCTTCTTGTGAAGGCAGTCTTCTACTGAAGACTTAAATATCTAATCTGGCATTGGAGGTTCAGGTGGTCATACAATTCATAGATGTGGTGTTTCTCTACTTTTCACTCCAAGTTAAAAAAATACAACCCACAACAAAGCAACTGAAAAAAAAGGTGTAAAATTCCATTTAAATTCAAATCATCAGAGAAACATTCTATCACAAGTGAACCCTGTCCTGCAGGCTTAAAGGAATGAAGGCAGTTATTCCGTCTTTAGAAAGTCTGAATCATTTCTCATCTGGATGGAGAGAAAATGAAGCTGTGTATTGACAAGGAGCTTCCACACTTAAGGTGTTGATTTTGATTTTTGATTTCCCTTTCAGTGATTTGTGACTAATCTATATCTAATTTAAAGTGTTCAATAGAATCTCCCACATCTTTATTTTGAAGGCCTTCTTCTTTGATAGAAATACTTCTGAACTTTATTACCCCCTGATTACAATTGAACATCTTGTGCACAAGCCTTGAGAGAGCTTGTCTAATGACTCATAATTAGTTTGATAACCAAGCCGAATAGACAATCCACACCATTTTCTTCCCTCACCTATTAGTTTTATGATCTGTGACTGCTCCATGGGAATTACAACATGAGAAACTGCAAAACAGCCATTAAGATGAAATTGAATAATGTTATTTACTTGTGATTGCAACTGTAATTGTTTAATTATTGGCATTACACACTCAGCAAAAGTCTGACTCTCAGCTGCCTGTTCTGTTCAATGTTGTGCTTGCCTCACCTTGGAAGTGTGGTACAAATTTTAGTGGTTCTATTTTCCTCATTATTGAATGTGACTTTGATTAATATGAATGGCATTGGCCAGGAGACAGGAACACTCAGTTCTTCTTTGAAAAGCTGCAAATTTGCCCCTAAAATCATATAAAAACTTTTTCTTAAAAAAAACTAACTAAAAAAAAAAATCTCTTAAGGCAAACTTTATTCACACACAAGGCCAGAGGTTATATAAACAATCATTAAATGGAAACAATAATACCTATAGCAATAACAATAAAATATTGAAAGGTAGTTAGTAAGCTGTTTCCTACAATATTTGGCAAGATGAGGAAAATATGGGACAAAGGACAAATAGCTTCTGCCCCTCCCTTTCCTTTGGAATAAAGATTTGAAAGACAGAAATAAGGGAAAGGTATTGCAATTAAATAAGTGTGGCTGCTAATGCTCAGTGGCATGGACACTGTGAATGTCTGGGAGAGCCTTGATTCAGAGTACAGATCTGAATTTACATTCAGACAGTGTATCTGTTGCTTCAGCAATATGCATGTTCCACAAATATGGATGACAGCAAGCGCTGGGATCCCTTAATCTCTCACTTCTACCTGCTGAGAACTACCAGATCAGTCTCTCTTCCCTCAGCAAATAGTAATTGTTTATACAAAGTGAAACAGATTCACAGAGTAACACTGGCAGACACTCATCCTCTGGTTGGCCTCACTTCTGCAAGGGAGCCCCAAGTCCAATCCCCTGTTAGGAAAAGGAAGAGAGAAATGAAAGTAATTCCTTGAAGCTTTGACCTTGAGTATCTTTTATGTGTTGCTTTGTTTTGTTTTTACTATGTGGAATTTTACCATAGGGAATTGAATTGGAAGCAAACTCTTAAGGCTTACTGAGGTTTAGGCATTAAAACAGGGCCATGAGTCACCTAAGCAAATGTTAAATAACAAAAAATGTTGGATGCATAAACGACTTAATACTGACTTCTCCAATGCAGAGCTATAGATGGATTACATTTTGAGCACATACACTCAGGCAGTTGTAGGCAACAACAGACTGAAGTCTGCAAGCCTTACACAGAGTATCTCTAAGGAAATTATGACATACTAGATCCTGATGATAAACTGATTAACAGGGGAATACAGAAGGTAGATTTTTTTCTTACTCACAAAGCCAAGAGAGAAAAAAAATGTTCTCAAAACTGTATTATTCATCTTGTTCCTGAGTCGTAAAGCAATGAAAAAAACCCCCACCCACTGCCCTTCAAACATAGTAATCTCTCCAATTAAAAATACCTTTTCATATAGAGTGAAATTTCATATGGCTTTTATAAGGTACTAGAATGCTGACTTCAGCAATGCAAAATATTTGCTTAAATGGCAATTAATTCGTTTAAGAAAAAAACCAAAGAAACAATAAACCAAACCCAGTAACTGAGGAGTAGATATCTCTTAGGAGTATGTTGAGTATTTCTGTGTATGAGCCATGGCAAGAAGACTCACAGGAATTCACAGAGGAAACTTTGAAGCTCTGTGTTCCAGGTGATATTGCCTATGGGGACTGCCAGTTGCTGCTGGAGAACTGAACATATATGAGAATCAGCTCTATAATAATTTTTATGGCTGTCTAAAGTTAACTGTGTGAAATAGTCTTCATAATGTATTTTACAAACTGTTGCCAGAAAGTAAGTGGATGTTCTTGTTTTACTGAATAAATTTACATACTTTATTTAAGGAATTATTGGGTTCTTTTTAGTTTTCCATATTCTTTAATGATTGATTATCTTTAACATAAATACCCATCATGCCTTAGAGAAGGTAGCACTTATTTCTGTGTAGAGAGGAAGGAGAAAGCTCCCAAACTGTGCAAGGGGCATATTAAATGTTGCAGTTTAACCTGTTTGATGCAAATTAAAAGAAACAAGGAGAAAACAATTATTACAGCAATTTCCTCTACCACTGTATTCTCATTTTTCTTCTAGTGTTTCTTCCACTTACTTTTCTATTGGACAAACAGGTGTCTATGGGGTTAAAAAAAAAAGGTAAATAAAAGGAAAAATAAAATTGTTTGGTACTTTGGACAAGCAGTGATTTCAGTCCTCCTAGGCTCAGTAAGTTGCTTGATTCTAAAGCCAGAAAATCTCAGAGGTTCAACTGTTAGAGGAAAATAAGTAAAAGGTCTTCACAAGACAAAGATTGAACACTACAGGACATGCAAGGGGACCTGTCAAATGACCTACTGTCCTTCACTCCCAGTGCCTACCACTGCAAGGCCTACTCCTTTCTGAGGATTTGTCCAGGCGTGCACGCACATTGATTTCATTGTCTTAGGAGATTCCTTCTGTGAAAGTGCTGGTGTTCTCTGGTAACCAGATCCAGGTTGCTCAACCTCAGGTATGTCAAGGAGACACTGCTCACTGTCCATCCAGCTGGACCATGTCCCCAGCACGACACAGCTCCAGGGAGGGAAACTGCTGGGAGCATAAGGCATAAAGTTTTGCAAAAGGTTTTTTATCCTCTTCTGGGTCTAGATGCTAAAAATTGTCTGAATGCAGTAGTTCATGAATTTACAGCAAGTACATCTATTCTTCACATCTCTAACATTTAAACTACAGCTTCATACATGAATTTAAAGCCTGACCAATTAGGCCATGTCTGGGTTTGCCAATGTTTTAACCTAATCCCACTGCTCTGCCTGAAGGGACTGTTAAAACACTATATTCTCTTAGAAGGGATATAGAGTTGGGTACCTTAGAAATAACTATTCAGGCAAAATCCATTAATTTACTATTCTCTGTGCAAAGAATTATGTTGGGAAAAAAAAGATGTAGACCAGTCTATAATTTTAAATGAGAGAATGACATTGAGGAGTGCAGCATGAGGTAGAGTGTGGCATAGGTTTGCTATTTACTTTGGACTCTTAGTGCACATCAGCCGTTTCACATCTGTGACTCTTATTTGCATAGGAAAAAAGAAAGAAAAAGAGGAATTTCACCATTTCTTCAGGATTTCTAGGTGCCACATGCCCCTGTTGCAGCTGAGCTGCTGGATTAATGGAATTTCTCCTCTGCCAAGATACAGAAGTCCTACACAAAAGGCCCCTGCCTTCTGCATGTGTCAGGCTTACTATTTGCAAGCTGCTTAGCTGTGTTCTGTATCCATCCATCCATCCATCCACCCATAGTATTATCTGAAATTTCACACTAGTAATACAAAAGCCTAAATGCTAAATTCCAGGAAGCTAGAATATAACTAAGATGTTCTTTAAAATGTATCTGGTATAAAAAATGGGGGTGGTGGTTGTAATCGATTTTCTTCTCTCTAGGAACTGTATTAGCAGGGTGAGATTGCTGGTATCTCCCTTGGTGTTGTCCCAGTTTTGTAATATGTTCATGGCATTGTGATGAGTGTGTGTTTTGTGGATCATCTGGAGAATTATGAGAGACAGAATGACTGAGGCCTTTAGGAACTAGAAAATTTAAAATGATAACAAGAATGGATTATGCAGCAACTGCAGAGATTTAACCATTTACTTATTTTCCACCAGTCATCCTCCTTCTTCTTGCCTCTGTCTCTCTCCAAACATTTTCTGATAAAAATGGAAGTGTAGGTTTTGTTGCTTTGCATGGTTTTGCTTGGATTTTACTGACAGATAGAGTGTGTTGTGCTTCAGTCTGGCTCACTGCCAGAGCAATAGTCATATTCAGTGCCAAATTGCAGCACAAGACTATTTTGAATGACAGACTAAAGTGTGTGTAAGGATGTGAAAACAGGTGGTCTGGGATGTCTGGTATCAACAGAGCATCTGGTCACTGGAGTGTGACTGCACTGTACTTTGTACTGTTAATCTAGAGTGCTACTAGCAGTGAGTGAAGGAACTGGCATCTTTTCCAGATCTATCATTCTGTAACCTGTCCTGACTACCCAAATACATATAAATGTTTATTTTATGGCTAAAAAGACTTCTGTCAATGTATAATTTCTCTACATGATCTGTATTTCTTAAATGACTAGAAATCATATTATCTTCAAATATGCCAGGATATTTGCACAATGTGTTTTTGCTTTCTTTTGTAAAGGCACAACTGTTGCAAAACACTTCAGTAATTTTTAATATCTTTGTTCAATTACAACTGACTAGATAAGGAAAACATACTTTTATCTCTGTCTAAAGTTGCCAGTGTATTAATATTAAGCATATCAAATCAATAAAATGATTTAAAATATTCTTTGAGGGAGAACATCCTTTCTCTCTTTGCAGTCAAATGCTTGTTAATAACAATTTATCAGCAGTTTCAGGTGGGTGAAGAAGTAACGGCTTGAAATATGAGAATTTATCACATACTGAAAGATGAAATTAAAAAAAAAATTCAGTCAGGTTTTTGTTAATGATGGTTTCCTTTTGAGTGTTTCTCTTTTACCAGCATCAGTGTAAGAAAGATTTTTGGTTTATTATAAAGTTAAGAAGGACTTGTGATGATGTCCTCTATATATAAGATGCAGGAGTATCCCTACCCACATTTAAACTCAGACTTACAAATAAAAATTTGTAAAAGCCACTTCTCAAATCACTGATGATGGGAATTCTTTTTTACGTTCTTACATCTCTTCTCTTACTCTGAGTTAGTTTTGTTGTTTCAAATCATGACTTGCATAATAATACAGCACCACTGAGGATTGTCCAGAGGGAAAAAATGGTGCTAGCATTATTCATTTGCTCTTGTGTAAGCAAAAGATAGTAATATCATGGTGATACCTGATGAATATGTATCTAGTAAAAAAACCAACCCCAACATGGACACCATTATCAGGAACTCCTCTCTCTTCATGAAAAGGAAAATTATTCTGTAAAATATAGCCATTGATTGTATAACCCCTGATTGCAGAGATCATTGTTTTTCCTTGTGCAAAGCTGATGACCTTTCCCTTAAATTTCAGAGCTTGTTAACAGTCATCCTGTACAGTTGTTTGCTTAACCATATAAGCTGTACAACCAGTGGACTGAATTTTCTAGTCTAAGCATACAATATAATTCCCATGGCACTGGTCCAAGGTGTTAATAAAAAAAAAAAGCCACCAAAAAAAACCCATCCAAACCAACCAACTGAAAAAAGAAAATTCATGAATATTTTTTAGTATCTGCATGCATTATTACAAGTTTATATTCGCTAGGTATTGTAAATGATGATGCAGAAAGAGAAGATAGATGCTAAGGTTCTCTTCAATAATGGGCAAGATAGGGATGATGGTTCAACTCCAGTCATCTTAAAATATTGTAAAGAAATAACCAACATTTAGTTTCTATTACATTTTGAGTTCCTATGAACATTGAAGCAAAACAGTGTGTGAGAAACAGAAGATTCCCCAGCAGGCAGAAACCTCTTTTCTGCCTCTTATTCCAAAAGGTTCTTTGACCAGATTTGAAACTGCCATGTGTTGTTTTTTGAGATTTCACTAAGGAATACCTGTCAGCATTAAAAAGTCAGCCTTTTAAGATGGTACAACATGTATGTGCATGCTCTTCTTCCATCAAATATCTTTGAAATACCAAAGGTCATTACCTGCTCTAGTACCAGAACTCTTGTAACATGCTGTGGTGTCTCAGGTACCTCTGTGTGTTCATGTTAACTTTTTAATGGTGACAGCTTCCCAGAGAAATGACTGTTGGCATGAGTTGTTTCAGGAATCATCCCTTCTCTAACTGAGAAAGAATTTCAGGCTTTGATTGTGGAAATTTCAGTTGTTTTTAACATGAATGATTTGTTCAGATTCATGTGGTGCTATTAACATGGCACTTACAAAGCATGCAGGAGTTGCACCTTCAAGACAAGGTAGCAATGGTGGAAATAAATGCAAATAGGAGTCAATTTATGAGAAATATCTCCATTTCTGCAAACCCACTGAAATCCAGAAACACACTGGATTCAGAAATAACCTGTTCTGCTAAAACTCTAAAGAAATAGTTATTTTAGGTTAGATTTTAATTTTCTCCCCCTTTTGGAGTGTCTTAATGACAGAAGAATGCAAGAGATGTGAACTAGGGATGGAGAACTGCTTGCAAGCCAGGTCTGGTGTGTTCCTTGCCAAAACTGTGGGCATTGCCATACATGCTGTGGGCAGCTGTAGGTACACCAGTGGCATGTCATGCATGTCTTATTCCCAATAAGTCAAAATGACCTTTGAATCCATCAAAAATCAGGCAAAACCAGCACAGACCCTTCTGCAGGCCTCGTCTCCATCCCCTGACAGTCCAGAGGCTGATAGAGAAGTTGAAATGACGCAGGTGCACTAATCTCCAGATTGCACACCATTATTTCTGCCACCGGGTTGATGCTCTTCCTACCCTTTTTTATGAACAGAAGTTTTTGTCATTTTGAAAAAGTGTTTGTGCAGAAGGGTAGAATAAAAGTCTCAAAACATGCAGTAAAAGTAACACCAAGGGCTTGCCTATTTTCAATTTGTTCACTTCTGACTGTTCAACTGAAACCTCATTTCTCACCAATTAATCTGATGAAGCTTATCCCAGTGACTTCCCCCAACCAGGCCTGTGCTCTGGAGAGCTTTTAAGAACTACATGACTTTGAATTGTTCTAATCAAAATGTTCTTCTTCAGTTCATGCAGGAAAATGACTGTTTGAAAAGGTTGCCTCTTTTCCATCTCACCTCCACTCTCATATGTAAAACTGAGTATTAAAAATGATGCTAGAAAGAGGGAGAGGGGTATTTTCAATCTGGAAATAGTCATAATAATTTTAAAATAAAAACTATTGCTCATTAAGTTATCTCTAAATTTGAATGTAAAATTTCTTTTCTCTGTTTTAAGATTAAAAATTAGGTTACTTTCTACCTCATGGAGTAGAAATAGCATTTCAGAGAAGGAGGGAACAAAATTCTGAGTAGTTACTATAAAAATTCACTGAAACATTGTGGTATTTGAAAGGCTTGTAAGAAACCAGTGATGAGTGGCATTTCTCAGGGTTCAGTACTGGCACTTGAGATGTTTAACATCTTTATGCAAAGCAGCATGGTCACCAGGTTGGATGGAGCTTTGGGCAACCTGGTCTAGTGGAAGGTGTCCTTGCACATGATAGGCGGCTTGGAACTAGGGGATCTTTAAGGTCCCTTCCAACCCAAACCATTCCATGATTCTGTGAAAACAAGGCTGATAGATGTACTTTAAATATCAGAATTGCTCTGTGTTCTTTACATATAAATGTATTTCCTTACCTTTTTAAACAAAAATATAATCTCAAATATACTTCTGTGCTGAAGCCAAGATCTTACATTTTTTCAAAATATTCTTCATTAATTTTTTCTGGATCTGTGTTATGAATTGTAACTTGCATAGAAATGTAGCAGCCAGAGTAATAAGCCTGGAACCAGAATTCATTTTACCTTCCAAATTAGACTTTTATAATAAATGATAAATTGAAATGCCATTGCAAAAAGGTTACCATCTTTTATTACAAGAAGTTAAGAACTTAAATTTTACTAATGGTGCAATTTTCCCTGTAATTCATCTTTTACTTAATAGCATATAATTGTTTAAATAACGTTTTAGTTCCTGTAGAAAGAAGGTATTGTTAGTAAGAAAAGTCTATCTATTAGGTAGCTCAGGAAAACCTCAGAGAGTCCTCTTTTTCTGATATTCAGATATATTACTTTTTATTTCACTAAGCCACAAGAGCATATCATTTTCTACACTGAAAATTGATTTGTATTCTGGCTGATGACCTCAATCTCTTTCCCCCTTTTTTTCAGCAAAACACTTGGGGAAGGATTTGTTTAAAATTCATTTTTTTGGTGTGGTGTGTGGGGGTTTTTTTACTAATCTTAATAAGGTGCTATGAATGCAATTTACTGAAATAGATTTGTAAGTGAAAGAAAAATGTGCTCAGAATTGCAATTAAGCCTGATAAGTGCCTATAGACAAGAATGGGCAATTTTAAGCTTAAAACTTTTAAACCCTCAGGTCTACTCTGTCCTCAGGGGATTCAGTCTCTCAGTATGCATAAACTTTATAGGTCTAGATGCTTTTAAAAATGCTGGTAGGAAGATCTTACCTAAATGCTAATCCACTTTAGATCCACAAAATATATTTGGGCAGCTGCATTTCTCTTAGTGCGCTCAAAGACTCTGTGATCTTAGTGAAGTTACATACATTGCAGTCTAAAGCTGTTTTGAGACTCATAACCTGCACGTTGCACTTCTATGTTTCCTGAAGCATGGCTAGCAGCTCCAACACAATCAAATTAACTACAAACCCAATCCATTCCCTTTAAACTTGATGATGGTGATGTTGCCCATCTCCTGTACAGGAGCTCAATGGTTAGAGTCAGGAGGTGGGGAGCAAGGATAGCAAGTCTCGCTTAGTTTGATTGCCTATCTCATCCCAGTGAGTGAACTCATGTCTGGCAGTGAGCAGGAGCTGTGTCCTGAGCTGGGGTGACCCCACCACCCATCAGGGCAAAACAGCTGCAGCACCCTGCTCCCTTTGGTCCTGGCTTTGGGACCACTGCATGGGAGAGCATGCAAGGACCGTGGCAACTTGAAGAAAACAAGCAAGGCACTGTCCCCTGGGCAGAAAAGCTGTGTTTCTCTGCTCTGTGTGCTGTTATGCATCATATCCAAAGACTTAATGCAAATGTATAAGTTGTCCCTGGAGTTGGAAAAAATCTATAATATTGCTGTAATATCTATGCACCAAGTGCAGACATTTGTTTGATTTGGCCACTGGCATTTTTATCTGGTATACTGTTTAATTTCTTCCACCCTGTATCCATATTAAAACTCTTTTAGTTCAATATCTATGCACCAAGTGCAGACATTTTTTTGATTTGGCCACTGACATTTTTATCTGGTATACTATTTAATTTCTTCCACCCTGTATCAATCTTAAAACTCTTTTAGTTTGAAGACAAAACAAAAGAAAGGGAAAAATCCCAACAACTCCCTCTGTATTGCTTTTCAGTTGAGATGCAAATGAAAAAAGCCTTCTCTTTCAAAATGTTAGTGCTTGTATGGTAGAAATCCTATGAAAAGCTGGAGGACAGGGTTTGCCTGTTGTGGTTACCTGTGAAATACCCACATCCCTCCCAAGCTTGCTGTCATTCACCTCCTCAATAGTGGGTGTTCCAGCTGACACATGCTTCACTGAGCAGTGTAGCTTGGTAGCATCCCAATCCTGCCACGTCATGTCAGTTGAAATTGCTACATTGGAATGTAAATTAACCCTGGAAATTATGGGTACACATTTGATAACTCTATGTACATTTCTTCTCGTCTAGGGGACTGGTCCTGGATGAGACTGCTGCACAGCAGAGATGAGGCTAACTAGCATCTCAATTTACTACTGTATTAATTTGTATTTGTACATTTAAAGTGTAAAGTTTTGTTAGGCTTTCAGGTAACTACTACAGAGTGTTTATGTTATATGAGCAAAAAGGCTCTAGGTGCTGTTAGATTAAATTGCGAATACATTTTTGCAGGCACTGTTTCAGTCAAGAGTTTACCACGAGTAGCCATGAAATGCTGCCAGAAAGTCTTAACCAAGCATAGGCACTAGACAAAATCCCTAGGTGTAAGAAAAGAGAAGTAAGTATTGCAGGTTGTCACTGCCTCAGCATGTCAAAAGATTCACAGCAAGGTTATAGAATAGCGTTAAATATTGACCCAAATTCATTCAGTTCAAAGAGTCTACCCTGTTATCCACTGAGGGTCAGTTTGGCTGCATGATAGACTTTGCACAGACTCTAGATTGCCAGCAGATTCCTGTCCACTAAAGCTGGAGAAACCCTGAAATTAACACTTACACTACAATCAAAGAAGAAGTGGGGTTATTTGTCTTGGTTTAATATTTTTCTCTTTTAGTATGTAAACTCTCCTCCAGTTTACAGAAATCTAAAACATTATTTAAGGATCATTTTCTCTACTTTGTGTATTTTTTTCATATTACCAGTTTTACATTTTATGCCAAGCATCTGAGAGTCATTAATTTCAAATGGCTGATTAAACATTGCCTACTTGACAGGCACTTATTTAAATGCATTATTTTTGGCATAAGATCTAAAATTATGTTTGAAAGAGATGGCAACATTTTTTGCCTCTTTTTTCCCCTCATCTCATTGCAATCTGGCATAATTTTCCCAGTCTATCTTGTTTTACCTTACCATAGCTTAATAGTCAAACTTAAAAGGACAAAAATTACCCACACCTACAAATATGAAGTAACAATTTGCTTAGAGCTCTTTGTTAGCTATTCTCTGATATTTAGCTGTCTCTTTTTACATAATCTCCACACAGAGTACACTATGCCAGTAAGTAACAATTTTAAATTCCTCATGTCAACAACCTAAAATAGTGAAGAATGGTAATTTCAGCAAAGGAGACCTGCATAGCTTAGTTTTCAGTAATAGATGTTAAATGAACAGTATAAAACTGTTTGAATTAATTTGTAGTTCTCTTATGCTGCTGTTCATTGCTCCTTGGCTTAAGTCTCTAATTATGCTCTTTTGT